>NC_080474.1:21375000-21675000 GCF_030265055.1 Doryrhamphus excisus
CCCATGCGCCTTGAGATTACGCCCACAAATTGCATTCTAACTGGGCTTAAAGTATAAACTCATAGCGGGGCCGCCGGCTGACGAGGAATGCGTCATTTATTGGCCTCTGAAACCGGATTTACACCAGGCCGGGAGCCACGGTTAATCTTCATCCCAAAAGTGGGACAATTCCAATACAGGAGTATTCTTTGGATGGAAAAGTTATTGACTTCTTTATTCGTTTGTGTCATGGCCCCCGAGGTTAAGTGGACCATCCGAGGCCACAAGTAACCCAGCTAAGAGTCCTAACATGCCCATAAACCCCAACATTGTTCTCGCCCTCCTTCCCTGACCTCTACGGGTGGTGAGTCTTTTTTGTTGTTGTTTTTACTCCGCAGCCAGAATACTTTTTTTAAAGGAGAGGAAATGCCTCCTTCTAGCGGGGTTTCCTGCAGGAAGTTTGCAGAAGTCCCATCTAAACTGGGAAAAGTGACGAAAAGCACATGAACAGGAACCCCCAGACGTTTTCCATGATGGCTTCATTGTTCTTTCCTCACCGTAAATATTTTAAAAGTAGGTCACGCTTGCCTTCATTTTATAACGTAGATGCAAAACAATCAATATTTGTCATATAAATAAGAGTCCTCCCATCCACATTAACATACTAACACATTAACATAATACATTCATTCATTCATTTTCTACCGCTTATCCTCACCAGGGTCGCAGGGGTGCTGGAGCCTATCCCAGCTGTCTTTGGGCGAGAGGCGGGGTCCACCCTGGACTCTGATACTCATACCCTATTTTTGTAGTTACAACCTAAATAAGTTGTTTTACCTTTATTAGAGCTCTCTAGATAAGACATAGCACCCCTATATTCAACTTTACACTCGTGTCACCCAATATAGTAGATGAACATACACGGAGAATAAAGAATAAAGAAGTCATTTAAGATATTCATTCATTCATTCATTTTCTATCAGTCTGAAAAAGCTTTGGGACTCTAGCAAACCACAGTGGGAGTCATAATCCAAAATGATAAAAACATGGAACAGTCCCAGGAGTGGCCCGCCAACCAAAACGACAACCAAGAGGTCACAAAAGACCCCACAACAACATCCAATAGCCTCAGTTAAGGTCAGGGTTCAGGGTTCAAAAACGGCCTGCATGGCAGAGTTCCAAGACCAAAACCACTACCGCACAAAAAGAACATTAAGGCCCGTCTTCTATGGAATGCTACTTTGTGGGTAATACGAGTGTAAAGGTGACTGTAGGGGTGTTATGTCCAGTCTACGAGGCTCTAATAATGCTAAACAACGTGTTTAGCAGGTTGTAAAGAGTTTTTTTTAATGCAAATATTCAATTTATAAGTGAGGAATGCTACTTTGTGGGTAATACGAGTGTAAAGGTGACTGTAGGGGTGTTATGTCAAGTCTACGAGGCTCTAATAATGCTAAACAACGTGTTTAGCAGGTTGTAAAGAGTTTTTTTTAATGCAAATATTCAATTTATAAGTGAGGAATGCTACGTTGTGGGTAATATGAGTGTAAAGGTGACTTTAGGGGTGTTATGTCAAGTCTGCGGGGCTCTAATAAAGCTAATCAACATATTTAGAAGGTTGTAAAGAGTTTTTTTAATGCAAATATTACATTTCTAAGTAAGGAATGCTACTTTGTGGATAATACGAGTGTAAAGGTGACTGTAGGGGTGTTATGTCAAGTCTACGAGGCTCTAATAATGCTAAACAACTGATTTAGCAGGTTGTAAAGAGTTTTTTTTTAATGCAAATATTCAATTTATAAGTGAGGAATGCTACTTTGTGGGTAATACGAGTGTAAAGGTGACTGTAGGGGTGTTATGTCAAGTCGACGAGGCTCTAATAATGCTAAACAACGTATTTAGCAGGTTGTAAAGAGTTTTTTTAATGCAAATATTCAATTTATAAGTGAGGAATGCAACTTTGTGGATAATACGAGTGTAAAGGTGACTGTAGGGGTGTTATGTCCAGTCTACGAGGCTCTAATAATGCTAAACAACGTATTTAGCAGGTTGTAAAGAGTTTTTTTAATGCAAATATTCAATTTATAAGTGAGGAATGCTACTTTGTGGATAATACGAGTGTAAAGGTGACTGTAGGGGTGTTATGTCAAGTCTACGGGGCTCTAATAATGCCAAACAATGTATTTAGCAGGTTGTAAAGAGTTTTTTTAATGCAAATATTACATTTCTATGTAAGGAATGCTACTTTGTGGGTAATACAAGTGTAAAGGTGACTGTAGGGGTGTTATGTCAAGTCTGCGAGGCTCTAATAATGCTAAACAACGTATTTAGCAGGTTGTAAAGAGTTTTTTTTTATGCAAATATTCAATTTATAAGTGAGGAATGCTACTTTGTGGGTAATACGAGTGTAAAGGTGACTGTAGGGGTGTTATGTCAAGTCTACGAGGCTCTAATAATGCTAAACAACGTATTTAGCAGGTTGTAAAGAGTTTTTTTAATGCAAATATTACATTTCTAAGTAAGGAATGCTACTTTGTGGGTAATACAAGTGTAAAGGTGACTGTAGGGGTGTTATGTCAAGTCTACGAGGCTCTAATAATGCTAAACAACGTATTTAGCAGGTTGTAAAGAGTTTTTTTTATGCAAATATTCAATTTATAAGTGAGGAATGCTACTTTGTGGGTAATACGAGTGTAAAGGTGACTGTAGGGGTGTTATGTCAAGTCTGCGAGGCTCTAATAATGCTAAACAACGTGTTTAGCAGGTTGTGAAGAGTTTTTTTAATGCAAATATTCAATTTATAAGTGAGGAATGCTATGTTGTGGGTAATACGAGTGTAAAGGTGACTGTAGGGGTGTTATGTCAAGTCTACGAGGCTCTAATAATGCTAAACAATGTATTTAGCAGGTTGTAAAGAGTTTTTTTTAATGCAAATATTACATTTCTAAGTAAGGAATGCTACTTTGTGGGTAATACGAGTGTGAAGGTGACTGTAGGGGTGTTATGTCAAGTCTGTGGGGCTCTAATAATGCTAAACAACGTATTTAGCAGGTTGTAAAGAGTTTTTTTTAATGCAAATATTCAATTTATAAGTGAGGAATGCTACTTTGTGGGTAATACGAATGTAAAAGTGACTGTAGGGGTGTTATGTCAAGTCTGCGGGGCTCTAATAATGCTAAACAATGTATTTAGCAGGTTGTAAAGAGTTTTTTAATGCAAATATTCCCTTTATCCTCAGGAATCTTATTGACTAAATAAGATCAGTCTCCAAGAAGCAGCCATTATGAGGTCTACCTGTTTATTGGTCAAGGTGACCAAAGCGCTGCAAAAAGACGAAATGCAATAAGAAGCATAGATGATATAAACGGCGTTCCGTCGTCATTTCCTCAGCGTCCAGACATCGGATGCCTCACATGGCGTTGCTCACGCCAACGTTGGATTCAAACACATGTAGCTGAGTCACCGTCTGCATTGTAGCAGTCACAGCTCATCTTCCCTCCAAGCACATGAACGCATCATGGACATGTCGCTGCAGAGTCGGGCAAGACTCCTGCAAACGCCTGCGGCCACAGGTGCCGCCCGGTGTAGCTTTCCCTCGTTTGTGGCCTTCGTTTCAATGTTATTACTGATTGGAGTTGCGGTTCATACACCAGGGGTGCCCAAACTTTTAATAGCCTGGGGCTACGTTAAAAAAAATGACTTTTATATTTTTCAATCATTTCATTTAGTCTCTTTTTGCTTTAGTTAAAGTATTACTCATAAACTTTCAATTATTATTATTTATTCCAAATGATTTAAATTATTTGTACAAATTATTATTTGTACAATATATCTATCTGTAAGGCAAAAAATAAGCAACTAGCTAAAAATGTTTTTTTTATTATTTATTATTTTATTATTATTAAAAAAAAAAAAAAAAAACTTAAACTGTATTATGGAAAGCAGGAAGTGAACAAATGTAACAGTACCAGATAGAGGGGTAGGATTTAATAAGCTTTGCTTCTTCCTACTCCTTTTGGACATGTGGAACTGGGAGCTGATTTGTGTTCTTCTATTTCTACATGATGCCGTGGGCCAATAATAAACGCCAAATGTCTCTTAGGCCGCATGTTGAACACCCCTTTATGTGAGTGACCCTGCTCTGGATAATCCATTTTATCGGCCAATATCGATACCGTACTTTTTCACTGATATTTATAGGTTATCACATGGTTTGTTTGGTATCAGACCTTCGGTCTCGGGCTGATACTGGCACGCGGGGTCACGATACCGGGCCTGATACCACACAAACCATGTGATGATCTTATTATCACATACTATTTCATCAAAAGAAAATAATTTCAACAATATTTCAACAATTTATCAACAGTCTTATCAATATGTCTTACAGTTAAAGTTCTATTAATTGATTAATCTATTAATTTTGTTGTGGGCTGCACGGTGGCCGAGTGGTTAGCGCAACAAATATCAGGCATTCAGAATACACACTTACAACACACGTTACAATGAGATGTATACACTGGCCACTAGGTGCCAGTAATGTTACTGTATTGTCTGCTGGGATACACAAGCACCAGACTTGATCTTCAGAACAATCGGCTTTTATTATTCCTTCCCTAACACAGGCTACTGTTGTGGTCGTAACCCAAGCCAAGCTAAAACTCAACTCTGAACCCCTTACATCACTTCCTGTCCATATAGGGGTTGATTATAGGGGTGTTATTTCATGCTTATAGGGCTCTAATCATGAAAAAAAATGTATTTAAAAGGTCATAAATGTTTTTTGAATATTCCGCTCTGCTTCCCATCCCGATCCCGACCATCCAAACTAGGGTGTGTGCCTGAAAGTGGACCGACGAGGCCAACCATGATGGAGCCTGAGTGGAACTGCAGCTTCCACTGTGAGTCGGCGCACTGCCTCATCCACTCGGGCCTCAGCAGGCAGGAGAGCGTGGACGTGATGGACAGACTGTGCGTTCTCAGTCAGGTAATCCCGCCCACTTGTGTACTCAAGATGCGGCACACGGACGTCTTTGCCACATTTGCGTCACCCGTCTTCTCAGATGACCGTGGATCCGCCGAGGCGATCCCTCTCGCCCGTGCTGAGCGCCGTGGTGTGGACGCTGCTCTCCTGCGGCATCCTGCTGGCCTTCTGCTTCCTGTTCTTCACCCTGCGCTTCAAGAACAACAGGTATCTTGCACGCGGGTAGCAACATGCGGCACATGTGCTGATTTGTCCACCTTTAGGATCGTGAAGATGTCCAGCCCCAACCTGAACGTCCTGAGTCTGTTCGGAAGCGTCCTGACCTACAGCAGCGGTTTCCTGTTCGCCGTGGACGGGCGACCGCACCCTCAGATGGAAGCGTCAACGGCGGTCCTACACGTACCGTCCGCCTGCGTCTGCATTTTACGGGTGGATTAACCGTTGTTTGATTGGCATGTGACTTTCTGTTCCCGCAGGCTCGGGTTTGGACCCTGTGTCTCGGCAGCACCATGGTCTTCGGGCCTATTTTGGGGAAGACATGGAGGCTCTACAGGGTGTTCACCCAGAGGGTTCCTGACAAGAGAGTGGTACGGCACAATTGTACTTTTATTTGGATCACACCTAAATTACTATTTCTTTTTTTTTTAATGTCCATGAAGTTATGACTTTTTTGGTTGGAAACGGAAAAGGTTTTGTTGAGCAACCTTTATTGGGCGTATACATACACAGGAGCTCTCATTCTTTGTCCATGTCATTTTAAGGCCACTTGTTGCTAGGCAGACTTCATATTGTCTTTATACTGTCTCCATTGTAACGTGGTACAAATGATTGCATCACACACCATGGAAAGGACAGGGAGATCTGTCATGGTTTCTAAAAACTATCTTAATAAATGTTTCAGTTTTATGGTTGAATACAACCTATTATTATCATATTTATTATCACTTATGGTAATGGTAATGGTAATGGTAATGGTAATGGTAATGGTAATGGTAATGGTAATGGTTTAATTTCATTAGAACATGCATCAGATTCCAATTGAGTGCATCCCATAATCAGTTCCCAGTTCCACATGTCCAAAAGGAGTAGGAAGAAGCAAAGCTTATTAAATCCTACCCCTCCATCTGGTACTTTTACAATCAGTAACTGTTACATTTGTTCACTTCCTGCTTTCATAATATAGTTTTAAGTTTTTTAAAAAAATAATAATTTTTAAAAATATTTTTTAAATTTTGTTTTATTTTTTTGAAATATTTTTTAATTTTTTGGATTTTTTTTGTAATTTTTGGATTTTTTTGGAATATTTTTCATTTGTATTTTTTATTTTTTTGTCATGTACCGAAGTACAAGGTTCCAGAGCGTGAAGGCAGCGATGGAGAAGGCTCTGTCTCCCCAGGTCTCATCTAGGTTTCGATGTCAGTTAAGCAGTTGGTGAGGGCGGAGTAGATGTTGGAGTTGATGGAGGTGGTGGAGATGTAAAGCTGAACATCATCAGCGTTTCTGTGGAAATTGAGGCCATGAGGATGGATGATATTCCCAAGTGGGAGGATGTAGAGGATGTTAAAAACACCCAGGAATATTTCTTCTCCTGTAACTGATGACGTATTTCCCCCTGATGGTCTTCCTGTTGCAGATCATCCGGGACATTCAGCTGATGGCCATGGTTGCTCTTCTGATCCTGGTGGACTTGCTGGTTCTTACTGCCTGGAACCTCACTGATCCCATCCTGTGCTCTCGATCCGTGGGCGCCGTGGTTAAGGTACGTCTAAGAACAGCAAAAGTTCCACTTCCTGATTTTATTCAAAGGATTAGGAGTGGAATACCTGCTTGTTTTTCCTGTTGTAGATGGTGGAGAAAGACATCTTCTACTCTTTGTCTCACCTTGAGTCCTGCTCGTCTGCGTACTCGCATCTGTGGGTTACCATCATAGCTGTTAAAAAGGTACGTCGTCTCCTCGACTGACACCAGCTCTTGCGACACTCGCCAGATTAAAACACAACAAGATCGACCGTGACCTTGTGACCTTGTGACCTTGTGACCTTGTGACCTTGTGACCTACTGACCGAATAGAACATAAATCCACACGAGTACGAGTACAAAGCAGCGTTTGAAGACACGGCAAAGCCCCAAAACCAAAACGTCACATGACCAACCACATGCTCCCTCACACATCACCTCCTCTCCGCCCCCCCCATCTCCTCAGGGTTGTCTCCTTCTCTACGGGACATATCTAGCCGGCCTGACCAGCAACGTCAGCCACCCGCCAGTCAACCAGTCTCCCACCATCCTGACGGCCGTGACTTTGGTGACGCTGTGTTCCACCGTGGTGGTCCCCGTGTCCATCTTCATGCAGGCTTGGCCCAACTTGGTCTACAGCACCGTGGCTGGAGCCATCTTCATCTGCACGCTGGCGACGGACTGCATGCTGTTTGTACCTCAGGTAGGAAAAGTACTTTATTAGGCAGCCGTTGAGGTACCATGCATGAAAGTATTCATTCAAGAAGGGAAATGTGAAATATTACTGATTACTTCTAGTTTGAAGCCTACCTAGTACTGTAGCCTACTACTGAAGGGGAGGTGCAATACCGACACCTACTGGTCTGGAGTGGAACATCATTCACCACAACTTCATTCATTCATTCATTCATTTTCTACCGCTTAGCCTCACGAGGGTCACAGGGGGTGCTGGAGCCTATCCCAGCTGTCTTGGGGCGAGAGGCGGGGTACACCCTGGACTGGTGGCCAGCCAATCCCAGGGCACATATAGACAAACAACCATTCACACTCACATTCATACCTATGAATAGTAATGGCAATGGTAATGGTAATGGTAATGGTTAATTGGTAATTGGTAATTGGTAATTCATTTGAACATGCATCAGATTCCAATTGAGTGCATCCCATAATCAGTTCCCAGTTCCACATGTCCAAAAGGAGTAGGAAGAAGCAAAGCTTATTAAATCCTACCCCTCCATCTGGTACTTTTACAATCACTAACTCTTACATTTGTTCTCTTCCTGCTTTCCTAATATAATTTCAGTTTAAAAAAAACGTAAAAAAAATATTAAAACGTTTTTTATTTTTTATTTTTTATTTTTTATTTTTTATTTTTTATTTTTTATTTTTTATTTTTTATTTTTTATTTATTTTTTTATTTTTTATTTTTTATTTTTTATTTTTTATTTTTTATTTTTTATTTTTTATTTTTTATTTTTTATTTTTTATTTTTTCCATGATGCATTATTTAGAATAAATGTTTAGATTAAATGAATCAAATAAATGTATGTAGCTGCAACAATATGAGGAAAGAATCCCCAAAGTATCTCTGAAGGCTTTCTTAGTCAGTAAACATACCATTGGGTGGAATTTCCTGCTGGGCATTTCAGCCCGTCACCCCTCCTCCGGGACCCACGGGTCAACTGCAGGGTGATCAGCCAGGAACCAACATTCCTCATCATAGTCCTGGAACGTCTCCTGGTGGCCATCTTGAATTTAGAGCAGTCTCCCTCCATCCTCGCCACCTCCACCACAGGTTAGGAGACGCTGACACATGCAGACATGTCAGTAGGTCACATGACCTCCACCTGACATGGCGTGGAGGCTGACTCACGCTGCAAAGGTTTATGAGTCAAAAGTATGCGGGTTCTTGCTAACAGGTTTACAAGCCACTTAGTGTCTCCTGGTGGGTTCATGCTAGCATGGAGGAATGCAATACTTCCTGGATGAGATGATCCACGCCCGGTCACAAAGACCCCACACTAGTAAACATGTTGTATTCATACTATACGTATTACTACATGTGATACTACATGTTTCATTTGTACTCGCAGCTGACCGAGTGGCGAAACTTTGAAGAGGACCACAACAACCCGGGTCACATGGCCAAGTATTTCAGCAGTCCCAGTAAGAGCCAGGCGTCGGTCTACAGCCAGGACGACATCTACTTCCTGTTGGGGGAGAACAACTCCATGAAGAAACTGCTCAACGAGGTACCCTAATCACCACATGAGTCGTGTTCCATGGCGGCCCAATAAGGGCGGCTTCCTTTTCTCCGGGTACTCCGGTTTCCTCCCACATTCCAAAAACATGCTAGGTTAATTAGCCACTCCAAATTGTCCATAGGTATGAATGTGAGTGTGAATGGTTGTTTGTCTATATGTGCCCTGGGATTGGCTGGCCACCAGTCCAGGGTGGACTCCGCCTCTCGCCCTAAGACAGCTGGGATAGGCTCCAGCATCCCCGCGACCCTCCTTAGGATAAGCGGTAGAAAATGAATGAATGAAAATGATTTCAGGTTCGAATTATCTCACAAACGGGCGCAATGACCCCGAATAAAAACCCGGGCTACTGTTGCGGCCGTAATCCAGGTCAAGCTGAAACTCAACTCTGAACCTCCGACATCACCCCCTGTCCCTCCTTCACTCATTATATTGGGTTATAGGCGTGTAAAGGTGACTATAGGGGTGTTATTTTATGTTAAGAGGGCTCTAATAATGATTGTCCATAGGTATGAATGTGAGTGTGAATGGTTGTTTGTCTATATGTGCCCTGTGATTGGCTGGCCACCAGTCCAGGGTGTACCCCGCCTCTCGCCCCAAGACAGCTGGGATAGGCTCCAGCACCCCCGCGACCCTCGTGAGGAAAAAGCGGTAGAAAATGAATGAATGAATGAGTGTAAAGGTGACTATAGGGGTGTTATTTTATGTTAAGAGGGCTCTAATAATGATTCTCCATAGGTATGAATGTGAGTGTGAATGGTTGTTTGTCTATATGTGCCCTGGGATTGGCTCTCGCCTCTCACCCCAAAGACAGCTGGGATAGGCTCCAGCACCCCGGTGACCCTGGTGAGGATAAGCGGTAGAAAATGAATGAATGAATGAGTGTAAAGGTGACTATAGGGGTGTTATTTTATGTTAAGCGGGCTCTAATAATGATTCTCCATAGGTATGAATGTGAGTGTGAATGGTTGTTTGTCTATATGTGCCCTGGGATTGGCTCTCGCCTCTCGCCCCAAAGACAGCTGGGATAGGCTCCAGCACCCCGGTGACCCTGGTGAGGATAAGCGGTAGAAAATGAACGAATGAAATTTGTGTTTCCATTTTGCAGAAGAATGCCGTGATTGACAGCTTGCAGGAGCAGGTCACCAACGCCAAAGATAAGCTTCTACGTCTGGTGTCAGCCAGCCAGCTGTCGGAGAAGCAGGAGGACGTGGACTCCACCAACCTCCACTCCTCCTCCACTCAGACTACGGAACCTCAGTCCCGGAACTTTGCGACTTCTCTACCTCCGAGAGATCTCAATTCCAGACTCTCGCCGCCGCCGCCGCCTGTTTTACCTCATTCCATGGCTGCTGATGGTCCAGGATCTTCTGAGATTGCACCTTCACCAGACTCCATGACTCCCAGTGCCGCCATCTCAGATGCGTCGGATCCAGATCCATGTAAGCCCGCTGCAGAAGATGCAGTTCTCCGGTCGCCAGGCCTACTCAGGACAGCAGAGGAGACGGCTCACTTTGTCACTTCTGTTCAATCCCGTGGACTGTTGAACCCTTCTGAGTTTGAAACCTTCAGCAACTGTCCAAGCTCCCCCTCGGGACCAAACGCCAGACCCAATGGTTTTGTTAGTAGCGAGAAGTTGCAGGAGATCCTCCAAGAACTGAGTGTGGACACGGTCTTGGCCAGGAGGCCTTCTCATGTTAAATTCACAGAGGACTCCTCGCTCTCCCCCATCTCCCTACGGACACCCCGCTCCCCGAACCCCCCTTTGGTGTTCCGCTACCCCAGCATCTCCCCCTACGCCATGAGGAAACGTAGACCACCTTTCCATTCTCACAGACCAGGTGTGGCTCCACCTTGTTTCTACGGCAACGCTGCCGACTGCAGGCGGGTGAAGGACAGCTGTGGGGTCCGGAAGCAGACCAAGCGCCCTGAAGGGGTCCCACTCAATGGGGGCGTCACAACGGACGGTACGCTCCTCCAGGTTCCCCCCCAGACGCAGGAGCAGGGTGAAGAAGGCGTGGCTTCAGAACATGCCTGTGGTGTGGACGTGGGCGGCGACGGTCGCGAGGCGGACCCTTGCCGGTACTGGGAGTCGGACTCCAGCAGCTCAACGGACTACGGTTTCTACCATCGACCCTACTGCGACTCCTGCTTGCAGCGGGGCTCGCTCCTGACCTCGGACTCGTCCTCGGACTCCTCGGACAGCGAGTATGAAGACTACGGACTTTATCGTTCGCCACATCCTGTCGTGTTCAAGGAAGACCTCAAACCAACGCTTGTCTAAACAGACTTTAGCTCCGATTAGCCCGCAGGATAACTTCAGTATCGATCTATCGATGAAGCTCATCTCCATGGAATTTAGTGGAATTCATTTGACATGTTTGAGTTCAATGGAATGATCTTTCAGGATGCAAACAGGATCTCCAATCCGGGAATAAATCCCTCGTATTTTATTATCTCATCTCAAGGAACAATATCGTACAAATAAAACTTGGATGTAACCTACAGTAGTTGGTGTACAGCTTAGAAGATAGTCAAGTAATTCCTATTTTATCACCGTTTCATTGCTTCCACACCCAACTGGTATAACGGAATTCCTACAAAATAAGAGTCTTTATTTATAAATGGAATATTTTCCCACTTGGAGCATAGAAAACCTGTTTACAATCTCTTAAATATGTTTTTTAAACATTATTAGAGCCCTCTAAACATGAAATAACACCCCTATAGTCACCTTTACACTCATATTACCCAACCCAATAAGAGTCTTTATTTATAAATGGAATATTTTCCCACTTGGAGCATAGAAAACCTGTTTACAGTCTCTTAAATATGTTTTTAACCTTAATAAGAGCCATCTAAACATGACATAACAACCCTACAGTCACCTTTTCACTAATATAACCCAACCCAATAAGAGTCTTTATTTATAAATGGAATATTTTCACACTTAGAGCATAGAAAACCGGTTTACAATCTCTTAAATATGTTTTTAAACATTATTAGAGCCCTCTAAACATGAAATAACACCCCTATAGTCACCTTTACACTCATATTAACCAACCCAATAAGAGTCTTAAGAGTCTTTATTTATACACAAATGGAATATTTTCACACTAAGAGCATAGAGATCCTGTTTACAGTCTCTTAAATATGTTTTTAACCTTAATAAGAGCCCTCTAAACATGACATAACAACCCTACAGTCACCTTTTCACTCATATTATCCAACCCAATAAGAGTCTTTATTTATAAATGGAATATTTTCACACTTAGAGCATAGAAAACCTGTTTACAATCTCTTAAATATGTTTTTAAACATTATTAGAGCCCTCTAAACATGAAATAACAACCCTACAGTCACCTTTTCACTCATATTACCCAACCCAATAAGAGTCTTTATTTATAAATGGAATATTTTCACACTTAGAGCATAGAAAACCTGTTTACAATCTCTTAAATATGTTTTTAAACATTATTAGAGCCCTCTAAACATGAAATAACACCCCTATAGTCACCTTTACACTCATATTACCCAACCCAATAAGAGTCTTTATTTATAAATGGAATATTTTCCCACTTGGAGCATAGAAAACCTGTTTACAATCTCTTAAATATGTTTTTTAAACATTATTAGAGCCCTCTAAACATGAAATAACACCCCTATAGTCACCTTTACACTCATATTAACCAACCCAATAAGAGTCTTAAGAGTCTTTATTTATACATACAGTAAATGGAATATTTTCACACTTAGAGCATAGAGATCCTGTTTACAGTCTCTTAAATATGTTTTTAACCTTAATAAGAGCCCTCTAAACATGACATAACAACCCTACAGTCACCTTTTCACTCATATTACCCAACCCATTAAGAGTCTTTATTTATAAATGGAATATTTTCACACTTAGAGCATAGAAAACCTGTTTACAATCTCTTAAATATGTTTTTTAAACATTATTAGAGCCCTCTAAACATGAAATAACACCCCTATAGTCACCTTTACACTCATATTATCCAACCCAATAAGAGTCTTAAGAGTCTTTATTCATACATAAATGGAATATTTTCACACTTAGAGCATAGAGATCCTGTTTACAGTCTCTTAAATATGTTTTTAACCTTAATAAGAGCCCTCTAAACATGACATAACAACCCTACAGTCACCTTTTCACTCATATTACCCAACCCAATAAGAGTCTTTATTTATAAATGGAATATTTTCACACTTAGAGCATAGAAAACCGGTTTACAATCTCTTAAATATGTTTTTAAACATTATTAGAGCCCTCTAAACATGAAATAACACCCCTATAGTCACCCTTAACACTCATATTATCCAACCCAATAAGAGTCTTTATTTATAAATGGAATATTTTCACACTTAGAGCATAGAAAACCGGTTTACAATCTCTTAAATATGTTTTTAAACATTATTAGAGCCCTCTAAACATGAAATAACACCCCTATAGTCACCTTTACACTCATATTATCCAACCCAATAAGAGTCTTTATTTATAAATGGAATAATTTTCACACTTAGAGCATAGAAAAACTGTTTACAATCTCTTAAATATGTTTTTAAACATTATTAGAGCCCTCTAAACATGAAATAACACCCCTATAGTCTACCACCGCCATGCTGGATTGGAGGCAAGACTCAATTATCCCGTGTTGGCGGCTATTTACACCATAATGACTAAATCTGTACTGCTCTACTCTACAAGCTGTACACCGACTACTCTAAAGTAGTATCCAAGTTTCATTTCCATAATATTGGCCCTTAAAATGTCCTGTAATAAAAATACAAACTTTTGCGAGATACCGTACATATATATGGAAATCTGTGTTTATGTATTTTACACATTAAACTTAACCGCTGCGGACCTCCAGGTCATGAGACACTTTATTAGGTACACTTGCGTCATCGAGTGATGAGCTGTAGCCATAAACAGAGATAATAATGCATTATTATTACCATACAGCTCTTATACCGTACTTTATATTCATGATATGGCAGGTGGGTGTATTTTGCACATTTACGTCATGTATTTTTTTTTTTAATTGACCGATGAAACTGTGTAAATATACACCAGTTAGCGTGGACGACCAAGCATCCAGCATCGTCTGACTTCGATATTTATTATGTTATTTATTTGGCCGTGTTTTACTTTTTAAATGTTGCTGTGCTTCAGTGAAAATGTTGTTTTACTAACGAGAGTGTTTCTATGTGTCAGTGCTTCAAGCCCATAATGTCAAATTGTTCTGTCCTTCCTGCATGTTGGCCCCCGCTGGCCCTCAAACCCTCGTCTCTTCTTACGTAATGTAGATTTTTTTTTCTAACTGATTGCATGAAGACGTAAACACAAAGTATAGACGCTTAATTCACGCCACTGACTGACTTATGCCGCAGGGCAGAAACCAGACAGAATTTTGATGAATTTTAATTTCTATTTGATTAAAACTTAATCAGACACTAATTGCTCTGACGGTGAGGGCTCTTAAGAAATACAATACGGAACACAGACATCATTTCCACGCTAATTTCCCTTTTCAACACAGCACTTTCAGCTTATTTTGTTATCTTTCCTTGTATTATTTTTGCTCTGCTGCCTTATTTCTGGGACACTCTTCATTCAGCATATTCAAGCACTGAAGGGCAGACTGGGAGGAGGAATTCTCTTTGTAGACTACAACACAAGGCCATACAAAC
Organism: Doryrhamphus excisus; assembly: GCF_030265055.1. Classification (NCBI taxonomy): domain Eukaryota; kingdom Metazoa; phylum Chordata; class Actinopteri; order Syngnathiformes; family Syngnathidae; genus Doryrhamphus; species Doryrhamphus excisus. Next base: position 21,389,674 of record NC_080474.1, read on the forward strand.
CACACAAAAGACTCTGCCAGCTTTAGTGTGTGTGTGTGTGTGTGTGTGTGTGTGTGTGTGTGTGTGTGGGAGGGAACGTCTTCCCGACGAACTAAGATTAGGCTGTTACACTCCGATATGACCGACACCGGGGCGTTATTGAGAAAGAATCACCAAATAGAAACACATTTGCAGCTCTTATTAAGACACCCCAGTCACAAATTACCTTTTAAAAACATTTTTTTTACATTAATAGAGCCCTCTCGACATGAAATAACATCCCTATAATCCATTTCACTCATATAACCCAAAATAGTAGACATCATAGGATTAAATAAGTCATTAAAGACATAGATAAGACTCATGCTGGTGTGTGTTGCTGTAAATGTGTTCCCCGGGGGAAGTAGCGTGAGTGGACAGGAAGTGACATTGGGTGTTCAGAGTTGAGTTTCAGGGTTATATTTCATCTTGCTGTGGATCGCTGCTGCAACAGCAGCTCACAATTATTTTTTTAGGGATTATTGTGACTGTTCAAACCTGCAATAAAAGCCTGTTGTTTCTGCGGTCAAATGTCTGGTGCCTGCACGCCTGACCCAACATTACAGTATTGATATTTCAAGAAGAATAGATGCATATCAGAGCTATAGTGTAGTTTAGAAACTGATGAAATAATCTTTATCCATTTTCTTTTTGTGATATTATGACTTTATTCGCATAATATTCTGACTATATTCTCATAAAATTATAACTTTTTTCCCTAATCTAATTTTCCAAAAATTGCAACTTTATTTTGTTTTTGTTTTCTTTTTTTGTTTACATTTTTTTTCTTTCCTAGTTCAATTTTTTGCTACTAAAATTATTTTACCTTGTTACAAACAAATGAAATTCTCGTACAAATTCAAATTCTCATAAAACTTTTTTCTTTTAATATTTTGACTTCTGACTTTTTGCTGTTTCTCATTTGAATTTTTCAACAATTTCAATTTTTCAAAGTTTCTTCTTGTGATCATGACTTTATTCATTTTTTTAAACTTTAATCTTGCCATAAACCTTTTCCACAACAAATGGCCCCCCTGCCACATTTTAGACACCCCTGAATTAAATACACATACATGTGCTATATGCCATTGTAATGCAGATGTATCAATTCCTCATCGACCAAGTTTTAAATACATTTATATTCTAATATTTCAATAGAGACACAGACAACAGCTTGCACTTACAGACAAAATATTGCAAACGAGTCAAAAAGCTCTAACCATGCATACACACGTGGACGTGGAACACTTTTGAAAATAAGATTTATGACAAAAAAAACATATTTCCAATGGTGATATATATTTTGAACTTACACCGCGACAGCTGGTGACTATTGGAAATGACAGTCAAACCTCGGAACGCCATTGGCCGATTACGCCATCTATCCTGCCAGCGACCCGCCCATTTATTCCCGTCGAAAATCCTTTGAAGTCATGTGGGGTTGTGCCAAGAATGCCATGTGGTGTTCCGGAGCGACGTTCTGATTGGGCGAAAGGACGCACAGTTAACGCCCACTCCGGGAGCCGTCGCCGTCTCCGATTGGTCAAATCGGGCCGCCCCAGATTCGCCATTGCTAGTTCACGGTCTTCCCGTATTCTCCATTCGGGGTTAAGTTGTTGGCGTGGAAGTCTCACTGCTTTGGACGCATGTACGCAAATGGCGTAGTGACAAAGACGGCAAGACCTATGGGGAAGGAATAAAAAAAGCAATCCAGTATCGCCTCTCTCCATAGTATAACGCTGTTTCACTTGGACGTCGGAGTTGGAATCTAACGCCGGCTTGGGCGAGGATTCGGTCCGAGACGGTGGATCGCCTGAACGCAGAAGACAACCTCGGAAAGTGGACGTTTTTTTCTGCTCCGCTACGGCGAGGGAGCCGCCATGGCAGTCGGATCATTGAGGCTCCACATCGGGATATGAAGAGCGACTGGATGGGCCACAAAACGCCGCATTTAGCCTACATGCTAACGTTAGCATCTTTGTGACGGCGTTCCGAGTCAAATTCTGTTTTTAAAACGTCCCCACACAAGAAGGAGGCCCGATTCATGACTATTTTAATAGGTGTCTTAAAGGACCCCTTGAGAGAGGATTACACAAGGGGGGAGAATGCAGTGATTTGGACATCGGAAAGGGTCGTTGATTAGGCGTGAAGAGGAACAGTGGGATCTCCCTGTGCAACACATTTGCTGTCACCCTCCTATTTTTGAATGAAAACCTTCAGAGACTCGACCAGCGTGTAACAAGACTCGAGAACCAGAAGCGCTTTGGATCATGTCGGGTCGGCCCAGGACCACATCCTTCGCGGAGAGCTGCAAGCCGGTGCCGCAGCCGTCGGCGTTCGGCAGCATGAAAGTCAGCAGTAAGTAGCAGTTGTAGTCCGCACACTTCCTTGCCACACACTGCAATCCGGTAGGGGGGGGGGGGGTAGCTAGCTGGGTAGCTGGGTGGGTGCCGTCCAACCGACACCCCGACCAATCGGGACTGTTAGCCAGCCGCCGATTAGCTTAGCACGGCGCGCGGAGGGAGCTCACTCGTGGCCCGGCCCGGGCAGGGTTAGCAAGAGACCAGGTCCGGGGGTAGCGGAGAGGGACACGCCGGAGTCCTAGATGGAAGTCCAGTTCCTGTAGTTCTTATGAGGGTTTACAAGATGAGTCATGGCGGCGTTGCTACATTGCTATGCGCATGTTAACGCGACAGGGCCAGGCAGGCTATTACGCAACTGTCAAAACGGAAGGTGCGCCCGTTCCTGACCGGAGAGGCTGATGTGGTCCCAGAAAGGGCAGGATTTCTGATCTATATGTATTTTTTTAGTTGACAAATATAGTGACTGTGGCGTCCAGGCTAGTTATGGACCCACCAGGCCTCGACTTCCATTCTCATTTTCTAGCACAACCTCGCAAATAATACATTTATTACATTTTAATAAAGAACATGCACTCACACTCCCAATGCTTATCGATATTTATGTCGCATGTGTGTGTTTTTTAACATGAATTACAATGTGATGATGCAGTATACGGTGTGTACTGTACATACAGTATTTGTGTAAATATATAATATAGGTGAATTATGGATTTTGCAGAGTTGCAGAAATGTTTTCCAAAAGGCTGTTGAGGAATGTTGATTGAGCTTCAGGGCCTACTGGGATGATGATTGTGGGGCGAGGCCAGGGGCTGGGTCTCCATACACGTTCACACTCACACAGCACATCCACATCCACATCCACGCTGCAAGATGCCCTGGCGTTTTAAACTAGCAGTGTGGGCTTTGTACAGTACACATCTGGTGCTGTCAACACGGGGACTCCATATTCGGAAAGCACTGCACACTGTCTTCTGTTTTACAGCAGATGAATTAAGAAAAAATAGTCTTTATTAAACCATAAATCAAACACAGGATGATTGTGACACTGAACAAAAGTGATACCGATGAATGGGCGGATGGTATTGCTACTGAATACGTTACAACAATACTTCTAAACAATAAATGCTAATAATTGATAATTATCCAAAAGCTTACACCAGTCAATAGCCACGTTTACATGAGGACTTTTTCTCTTTCCAAATGACCTTTCCGAAAGCAATGGTATCCATGGAAAGGAATATTCCAATCTCTTGTCTCCATGCAGCGCTATAATCAACCAGAATAGTCAATGGGGCATGCCCAGTAAAGCGTAAACACCAACATCACGTGATACCGACTTCCTGGAGTTTTTCTTCCACTTGTTGGAATAACTCCGTATTGCCAGTTTTTCCTTCGTCCAGTCTTGGAATTTAGTTTGAATCAAAAACAAACTTTCCTTAGCAGTCCAGTGCCGATTGCTGGCCTCCATTTTTTTAAAAGTGAAGAACGTCTGGAGCTGCGTGTTACGTCATATCTCAGCATTGGCTGAAAGAACGCACCCGGGAACAGGAAAAGATAAAGTTGAATCTTGCTAATATTTGATAATGAAGCTGGGCACATGTTTTATATAGATATGTATTTTCTTTTGGAATAAAAGTGGACTTGTGAATGGCGTATAGAAGGGTTTAGATTCTGTTCCACAGATGGCGCTAATGCACACCAAAGCTGCTTGCCAACCGCCAATAAACAACAGAAGAAGAAGAAGAACGCAGTCTGACAACTTTCCGTTTGAGCGGGTACAAGATACCTCAATCGGATTGGGGAAAGGAATATTCCACCCCTGGGAATCCCATTATATGTTCATTGGGATTGGCACTTTTCTTTGGGAATGATCTGTCCCAGGGTCAAACTGTTACCATCAATCTTAAATTCTTAATGGGGAATTTTGCTGATCATTCACAATCCTTATGCGAAACACGAACACATATTTCGTTCCCTTTTCTGTGCTCTCAATTTTGCTACAAAGACTCAACAAGATGCTTCTTTACCGTCAGCATTTTTGAGAGCGGACATCGTAGGTGTTGTCGCTGTATCTATGGCGCTGTTTTGCATAAGATGTGTATCAGTGTCCCAATGACGTGTATTGTTAGCTAGCTCATATTAACACATTTTTTTGTGTCATAATCCACAGAAACGGGGAAAAATATGTGTTAATGTTTCACATCAGGATTGCGAATGAAAATAAGTGCAGTTCCCCTTTAAGTGCTACTAGTGGTCTTAACTTTAATGATGAACTAAGGAAGATGGAATAAAATTCCGAGATGCTCCTCATGCATCACATTTGGTAACATGTTATACATATATGACATTATTTTAGTAATTGAGTGTTCTACTGAAAACTTCAATTAATCGGACAAAATATATTTTTGCTTGTTTTAAAGAGCAGTTATGAATTCACAAGAGAAAATAAGACAGTTTTTTAGATAAGTTTAATTTCTTCAATTCACACGTTGACATAAGAACAAACTGCTCTAATCCAACATGCTCATGCTATCATGTTTACAATGGCGTTTGTTAGCTCAGCTGCTCGCTTGGCGCTACATAGTATGGGTGCTTTGTAGATAATACGTGTATCCATCCCACACTGTAATCATTTACTAGAAAGGGAGAGAAATGGAAATACTCCAGTTATTTTGACATTACTAAGACTAAATTACATATGATATTATGTTGATGGCTGTACATTTATACCCTAAACTAAGACTAATAAGACTAAGAAATAAGAGTTTGAGTTTTTGCAGTGTTCCAACTAAAATGACGACACATTGGGATATTTTATACATCAACCAAGAGAGTGACGCACACACTTCCTTATTCCACGACGGAATATTGTCTGCTAGAAATGACCGTCCACTAATTAGCCAGCTAAAAGCTTTTTATTATTTCCCATCTTCTTAACTCGGCTGCACGGTGGCCCAGTGGTTAGCATGTTTCAACACAAATCATCCCATCAATTTTCTATGCCGCTTATCATCACTAAGATTACGGGGGTATGCTGGAGCCTATCCCACCATGTTTTTGGAATGTGGGGCCTAATCTGGAATCGACTGCTTGTATCAGATCAATGGTGTGTAGAAGCCGATATTGTTTTTTTTTTTTTCGTGATATCGTATCTATTAATATTGGAGTGAGGCATTTTTCAAATTGATAATAGTGTAATGTTAGAGCTTTGTACTACCAGATAACTTTACTAATAGTTGTCCAGATAGATGCCTGATGACAAGTGGCGTCACGAGACAATACGCGATTACGAGGCGAAATTAGATTTCAACTTTAGTACAACAGTAACAGTACAATGACAAAAATCTGACACTTTATTGCAATCTACTTATATCATTTCTACTTTGGTACACTCTTCTGCACTCTGTGTGTATGCTGACGGCCCCGCCTCTACCCACGGAGACAAAGAGGCTCACTCTTTGTTCTATGAATCAAACCAAGGTGCTAAAAGCAATGCAGAGAGTGAAGTCTCTTCCTGCCTGAAAACAGACGTTGTGCATACTGCATAGTGTACATGGTACTGTATTCAAGCTGGCAATATGATTGTTCATTTTCATTTATTTTATGATTTTTATGAATGAATTGATTATCATCCCAGCCCCAGTGTTGTCTGATTAGCATTGCTGAAGCTACACGGAATGTACACATGATTTTTGTTTTTCATCCCTGATTGGAAATAATGGAAATAGAAGTGATCAGTTTCTTAACATTTTAGCACAGTTCAATAGATCTACAAGATTCCATCATTTAAATTGATTAGAAAAAGCTTTGATTTCTATTTAGATTGGTTTTATGGGTGCAACTAAGAATGCGCAGAACTTGAAATCCACGGAAATTGTTTCCATACATGTGCCGCAGCAGCGCGCGCGTGACCGTGGTGGAGTGGTGCTGTGGTTTGCGTGGCGGGGGAACGGCGGAACGGCGGAACGGCGGAGAGAGAGAGAGATGGCTCAAAGGATAGCAGTGACAGAAGCTGCCAAAAGTTTGGGATCATCTCAAACTCAAAAAGAGCGACAATGTGGTGCAAAGTCTGCTTGTCAAGCCGAGCTGGCATTCCAGCATTCCACAACGGTACTACACGGACGGTGCAGCACATTTCCAGAAAGCCCCCCCCCCCTTATTTACAAAGCAAATAACGCCAAACAAGGTAAAAGGCTATTTATTTGCTTGACTGGCGTAACCAAAGCGCTATTTAAACTCCTGGGGCCATTTGAGAACATTTAGGCGTACAAATGTCAAACTAATCGTTGCAACTAAGGATTATTTTCTTAGTCGATGAATTTCACGCTTGTTGTTTCAATTAATTGGTCAGGCCCAAATTAGATGGACGAAATCGATATGAGCTAAAAATAGATAGCATGTCAGAAAATTGGTACTAAAATAATGGCTAGGCCAGTGATTCCCAAAGTGTGGGTCGTGGCCCCCTGATGGCCAAGAGAAGTCATTAAAAATATGATTCATTCATCATTTTCAACCGCTTATCCTCACGAGGGGTGCTGGAGCCTATCCCAGCTGTCTTGGGGCGAGAGGCGGGGTCCACCCTGGACTGGTGGCCAGCCAATCCCAGGGCACATACAGACAAACAACCATTCACACTCACATTCATACCTATGGACAATTTGGAGTGGCTAATTAACCTAGCATGTTTTTGGAATGTGGGAGGAAACCGGAGTACCCGGAGAAAACCCACTCATGCAAACTCCACACAGAGATGGCCGAGGGTGGAATTGAACCCTGGTCTCCGAGCTGTGAGGTCTGCACGCTAACCACTCGACCACCGTGCAGCCAAAAATATGATTAATTTTTGCAAATATTATTTTTAAAATAAATTTTATTGTAAAATATTTATTGCATTAAAAAAAATAAACCAAGAATATCAGAGCCATGAAAAACAATTGAATCAACGTGTGTCTACAAGAGAGCAGTGCAGGCGTCATACAGAGTTGCAAAACTAATAGCAAAAAATGGGAATAATAATAATAATAATAATGCTGAGAACGCAGAATGTCGTCTATGTACTGTTTATAGGACAAAGGTGGGCCGCCGACATTTTTTAGATTTTCAAGTGGGCCCTAAGTTGGTAAAGTTTGGGAACCCCTAGGCTAGGCAATTTCAACTCACGACTCATACCTGAATATTCTTCACGTAAGTGTATAAAGAAGTGAACCACCATGAAACGTGTTGTCTTGTGCTATAGTTGTGTGTCAGCACGTCTCCTCCCAAGCGCTTGTTTTTCCCTTCCTCTGTGCCTCCTGCCGTTTAGCCCTCGTCACCCTTTTCCTGGTACACATGCTAGCAAAAACTGGGATGAAGATCCCCGACAGCTGTTATGTTCCTGGAGAGAGAGGACTGTTACCCCCCCCCCCCCCCCCCAGCTAAACGTGCACACACGCAGAATAAGTCGACAGGGTTGTTGTTTTTTTTTGGGGGGGTGGTACTGAGGCAGCTGGCCAAGGACAATGGCCGGCTTGTGTAGCATCTCAAAGCTACAGCGCTAGCGATAACACCCCCCCCCCCCCCCCCACAAACTCTCACCTGGTTAGCTAGTGATGGGAACAAAACAAGCCACTTATCCTCTTTGATTCATAACCAAACGGAAGAGATCCCACACAAGACGGCAACGCTTCACAGAACTTTGTATGGCAGCCAAGAATAAGGCAACCATCACAGTCTTTCAGTCTTTCCAAGGATGGTGGAGTAGAATAGTCTTTTTTTTTTTTTTGGTCTGTTCTGCTGCCTTGATGTTTTAGCCAAGAGGAGAGAATGGATGTGGAATTCTGGTTTATTGGATTTCCGGGAGCCTTCACTGAGATATGTTTCTCAAAATCACTCCAGCTTTTCACGTGTTTTTGTTTTCTTTTGTTTCTGTTCTGTATAAATGCACAGGCCTGACACGTTTGACCGTCTTCAGAGGTAGTTGCAGAGCCAAAACAGAGGAGGGACAATAGCCACGTTTTTCTCTTCAAAATGTAGTTTTTCTCCATAAACACAAGAATTAGTGTGTGTGCCCGAAGCCCGTGGCAGAAGAATACAGTGTACAGTGTATACCTGCGCAGCTACACTGAGTATGAATAATATCGGTGACTAGTTAACTTTTTGCACTGAAGTGGCAGTGCGCCAAAGAAAAGGAAAGCTATCACCATGGAAATGAAATTGAACATAATTAAAAAAAAATGTAGATAGAGGAGAAATCTGATTCCCAACCCAAAAGAAATGCCTTGCTTTTTTTGATGACTTGACTGTTATTGGTTGGTGAGAATTCCCAGTGTGCATGCCAGCAGACTTTTCTCACGGTTTGAGGAAGTGCAGAGGCGTCTGGAAAGGCCCCGCTGAGTTATGTTGGCTGAGTTGTAGTGATCTCCCGGGTCACTGCTACTACAAAGACCAGTTTAGATATACGTAGCTCTGTGCTGAGAGATCCCAAACCTGCTCCACGTCTTCCTCAATCATCATCATTTGGGTCGTGTAGCTTGGCGGTCAGCGTGAACAGCGGCTTTCTAGTAGGCAGCATCCAGCTCAGCTTTTATGGATTCACTGATTTTTTTTGGGGGGGGGGGCTTTAAGAGGTTTTCTATGGTAATGGTTTAATATCATTTGAACATGCATCAGATTCCAATTGAGTGCATCCCATAATCAGTTAAGACATATTGATAAGACTGTTGATAAATTGTTGAAATATTGTTGAAATTATTGTCTTTTGATGAAATAGTATGTGATAATAAGATCATCACATGGTTTGTCTGGTATCAGGCCCGGTATCGTGACCCCGCGTGCCAGTATCAGCCCGAGACCGAAGGTCTGATACCAAACAAACCATGTGATAACCTATAAATATCAGTGAAAAAGTACGGTATCGATATTGGCCGATAAAATGGATTATCCAGAGCAGGGTCACTCACATAAAGGGGTGTTCAACATGCGGCCTAAGAGACATTTGGCGTTTATTATTGGCCCACGGCATCATGTAGAAATAGAAGAACACAAATCAGTTCCCAGTTCCACATGTCCAAAAGGAGTAGGAAGAAGCAAAGCTTATTAAATCCTACCCCTCCATCTGGTACTTTTACAATCACTAACTGTTACATTTGTTCACTTCCTGCTTTCCGCATATAGTTTTTTTTTTTTTATTTTTAAAATTTGTAAAAAATAAAATAATTTTTATTAAATTTTTTTTAGTCCCGTACAGAAGTACTCGGTGATATGAGTATCCAATGCCATAATGGGTACCATAGTAAGTGTCAATATAGTGATATATATAGCACATCAAGAATCAATTCTTTGGCATATACATTGTGATAGACCTAGTAAAACAAATGATACAACACTGTGTGGATGTTGTAGAAAAATCATTAGTTGCACAGATTTCAGAGAAAAAGCATCTTTAAAAATAACAAGTATTTGCTAAATAAAGTAACCCATCGTTTATTGCAGTTTCAGACCTTTTGTACGTTGCTCTAATATGTACCGGTACTGGGGGAGCTGAGTGGGTGGGCGAGCAGGACGTGGCGTCGTGTTGCCATTTATGCCATTTATGCTTGAAGAAGCTTGATTTAGGTATAAAATATGTATATAACACTGCAGTACTCCTACTCAAAGCACAAGGGCGGGATTACTGAATTAGGCATGGCTACTTATATAAATACAGACCAATCCTCAATGCACAAAAGGGCCTGCAACATTAGGTACTGTACACACGGTTGACTTACGAACGCGTTACTCGAGTGCTTTGTTGTGACTCTGTGGCTTGTCATTCTCTCCCAGGGGACAAAGATGGCAGCAAGGTAACGACAGTCGTGGCCACCCCAGGCCAGGGCCCGGACCGGCCACAGGAGGTGAGCTACACGGACACAAAAGTCATCGGCAACGGCTCGTTCGGCGTCGTCTACCAAGCCAAGCTGTGTGACTCCGGGGAGCTGGTGGCCATCAAGAAGGTGTTGCAGGACAAGAGGTTTAAGGTATGCTTTAAGGTTGCTCAGTTTGCACAAATTCAGCGAGTCCCTCGGTGGTGTGGCAGTCAAAAAAAAAAGTCATTTGTTGCTGTGATTATGGAAGTTCTTTCACAAAAACAGTGTGACGGAAGTTCATTCATTCATTCATTTTCTTACCCTCACGAGGGTCGCGGGGGTGCTGGAGCCTATCCCAGCTGTCTTGGGGTACACCCTGGACTGGTGGCCACATATAGACAAACAACCATTCACACTCACATTCATACCTATGGACAATTTGGAGTGGCCAATTAACCTAGCATGTTTTTGGAATGTGGGAGAAAACATGCAAACTCCACATAGAGATTGCCGAGGGTGGAATTGAACCCTGGTCTCCTAGGTGTGAGGCCTGTGCGATAACCACTCGACCACCGTGCAGCCTCGCTTTTTGTTATGGCCGCCTATAGTGTGTACCTGCTTTAGCGTGCAAAGTGTGTGTCTTCCAACCTGAAAACACGAGAAGCGCGTGGTCTGTCACGTTTCATTTTGGTGCCATTCGAGTCAGACTCAGCCCACATGATCACAACAATGGCGTGTGCTAAAATGTTAAAGTAGGAAGGAGTGGGTGTGATGTCGGTGGTGCGGCATGATTTAGCATTAAAAGGACGACAAAGACGTTGCAGCGGAGTGCAAATTTTCCGTGGAAGTTCAACCCAACCCACCTCATCACACATTTGAAGCGGCGTCACGTGGGGTGAACTCCCGCGAGATGGCAAAAAGTTATTAGCTAGAATAGAAACGAGCCAGCGCCTCTCGGTGGTGAGTGATGTCTGGTCGAAACACTTATCAGAGCATCTCAAACCTCGCTATACGGCTAGCTGCCATTACATTGTGGCTAAAACTATACCCCACATCCATAAAGAAAAGAAATGCATCAGTTTTTCCTCAGATCTACTATTGCTGCCTGTTGTGCTCTGTTGGAGTCATATCACACTTGACCAAGTAACAGTTACAGTTGAAGTTACAGTGGACCCAAAACATGACTTTAAATGGGGGGGAAAAATCAATAAGACATTAAAGCTACGGCATCACTCCAGGAACAGAAGACACTTCCACCGCTTTGAGCGTAGCATGGTACCGAGCTAACTATTTGGCCTCCAATTAATTTAGTCTAAACTCAGAAGGGTTTCAAATGGAGTGGGGAAAAAGACAAAGTTAGAAAAATACCACTTCCACACATGCAGTGAGAAGGTAACAATAAGGCAATGTAACATTACTGACACATAGTGATAAGAATTCTACATATGACTGTTCTTTTTTTTAACAATAGGCTCTAGTCACCTAGGAAACGGCGATCATTCATTCATTCATCGCTTATCCTCACAAGGGTCGCGAGGATGCTGGAGCCTACCCTTTGAATTACAACGTAGAGAGGGATGACTGTATTTTGAAGAACAGATCGGCTTCCATCGCCGTATCTTCTGAGCAGGAAGAAGAAAACGCAACCCCACACTGCAGACATGTTTGCGGCGTACCGCGGTGAAGTTAGTTTCACTTTTGACGCTAGATATTCGGCTGCATGGCTCCCCTGTTATGGAGCGTTAATGGCAAGCGACTCAGGCTGGATCGTCCGGGGATGGGTCCCACGCCACTATTTGACAAGCACTATTTGATACAGATAAGTCAATAAATACTACAGATTGAGAACAGTACTTCAGGTCAGGAGGAGAGTCTCCTACCAGGATGACATGACAGAAAACAACCCAGAACCATGATCATAGCTGCACAAAATAAACGCCCAGCGCATAAACGAGCTTTTGTGCAGACATACTACTGCTACTACAACTTGACTGTAATCCCTAATTAGTATGTACTGCATGCATCCGGTTATCTACTGCAACATACTTCTCTTTATGGATTCTCTTTGGCTAGAAATATTCCTTTGCATACACTTTCTCTTGTTTTTTTTAACTTTTCTTTAAGCCCAAAGCCTGTTATTTAAGTTAAAGCTTTTTTTTTTGTTTCTGCCCAGCAACTTTTTTTCTGTCGTACAAACCGGTCCAACTAAATACTTGAACAGCTCGTTGGTTTAAACTTTCCGACACAACAGGTGCCAGTCGCTCCTGCTCAATAAATATGATGTCACTTTATGGCGTGGCGTTTTTTTGTGGTATTTTTAGCCCCCCTGCATTGCATCGTCATGAATTGCAAAATGTTAATGTGCTGCCCTGCTCGTGATGCTATCATGCGGCGAGCTTGTGGTTTGTTGGACGCGCTAGTTGATTGCAACTTTACCCAGTGGTTAGCGAGCACATTCTTTTTTTTGTGTCCCTTTTATGTTTTAGGCCTCGCTGGCTTATCGCTTCCTCGTACGAATGAGACGAATGAGCCTAAGTCTCCTCACATGACGTCCTGCAAGCAAAGCGCTGTTGACTGTTTTCCCACCTGCACAAAAACCCTCCTATATTTATATTCTATTCTTCCTGCTTCCCGGGTATGATGGACACTTATTTTGTTCCTTGAATCAGCGCTTGATACGCAACATCCACAATCATGTGAGCTGATTCTGTAGAAGACGGTAAAGTGCAAGACGGGCTTGACGGGCTTTTAGGCTGCGACTGATGCATTATGGGAAATACCCTCCTCCACACCCATATGAGGGATCACATATCAAGCTACTGGAAAATGGATGCCTGCACTGGAACCAACGCTCACTCTGCAGCACACATTGCAAACGGCAGGTTTCTAGTATCACAGATCCATACGCACGGCAGGTCCACCATCAGCAGCTCTGATCCGAAAGCCTGCTTAGCTTATTCCAATTGCATCAAAGACGTCCATTGTTCTTTTATGACCACAAATACAGTCACCTCTACTATTGAGGCTGCTCATTTACATTTGAAAAGCCGGGATCTTTTATTTTTTGCCTTTTGTAAAGATGAAATAGTGACCATGTACCTGAAGATAAGCCACACCCACCAAATATAAAGAGAAAAAAATGTGTACATGATATCACATATGTCTTTAAGCCGCAGGTACATGTTCTAACGTGATAATTACACAGGAAAAACACATTATAAACCTTGCAATCCTACCTACAATCTGTGGAGATGCGTTTTTTCCATCGGAGTTAAACAACTTTATTAATTCTACACTTGATCAAATGTACTTAAGATTTGTCTGATCAAATCATCATCGCTGCATAAAGCTTGGTTTATGCTTGACACATTTGCTTGACAACTTGTCACGTTTGCAACCATGCCGTTTGCAACGTTTGCTTCAGTTCCTTCACTGCACGATTAATCGACAGTCAATTCCACACCGCTATTAGCGGATTATGCTGATGTTTTATACCGGTGTAATATTCAGGAATATCAGCTTTGACAATGACTATTTGTCTTTCGGACGTTATGCTAGAAACAAACTTTGTGACCGTATTGCCGTGTGTTCTCGTCTTTGAAACACACCAAAATAACGGCTAACTGTGTCTTTATTGTTCTGCATATTTTTCCCAGAACCGTGAGCTGCAGATCATGAGGAAGTTGGACCACTGCAACATAGTCCGCCTCCGCTACTTCTTCTATTCCAGTGGAGACAAGGTGAGTTGATGTGCCCTTTATATGTTTTAGGAAAAACCGTATCGGTCTTTCATACAATAGCTACATCAGAAATGTCTTTGTACACATAATCGCACTATGTTTGGATATCAGAGTGTATACATATACAGTCAGGCCTGTCACCATAAAAACTATTTTCATAGACTATATTATGGTAATGGTAATAGAGTTAGACCCACTATCATTTCAACACACATGCAATGTAAGGCACTAGGCGTTGATTCTATATTCTGTCTGCTGACGTCCCAGCAGGGGTTTGAACCCAGCTGTTACCCCTGTGTAGCCTTACACCCTCGGCACTTGGCGGACAGGGAAGTCCCTGTCTGTTTCCCGACTTGTCGAGCCTCGGTGGTCCCCCGGAGACGGCGAGGCGGGCCGGCGTCACTGGGCTAGCTGGCAAACAGTCGCCGAGTCAAATATAGACACGCGCACGCACATGCATGGAAGTTTAACCATGACGCGGCAGTTTGGAATGCTTCCCCGCTGCACACCTACCCCAGCCAGAAGATGGCTGCCGGGGATTTCAATAAGGTGCGTCGGGGACCTCTATTAATTATAGACCCCCCCCCCCTCCACTCCTCTCCTAACCCCACACATAGATTGACCTCTTGGAATTACAGTTAACTTTTGTATCGTGGTGCAAAGATTTTTAGCCGCCAATTTAATCAGCCATAAGCCAATTGGGGTGTAAGTCCATGTGACGCTTAGACCTGCTAGCCACCGTCTCTTGGCGGCTTAGAGGCGCTTGGATAACCCAGGCCTTCGTCCAATGTCGTTAACTTTCCTCCCTCCTTCATGGAGCTTGATTGGTCTTAAAACCCACCACCTTGGTCACGGCAAACCAGAGCTACCGTGATGGAAAACGACTACTTTGGAAGACATGCTAGCTAGCATACATACAATACACGTTTCTAACCATTAGACACTGATGGTCACTCGGTAAGTCCCATCAGACGTTGGGCACGTTTTTCATCAGGTCTTGGTCAAATTTGGCACACATGTCCTTGTCAGTCACCTCGTATTGTTTGCCAAACTGAACGTTGTACCGGGTGCCTTGTAGTCAAACCAAAGTATTTTTTCCTACAGTGTGCCACGGGGCCAGTTACTTAATGGGTCGCGTTTCGCAAATGGCCCCCAGGGACATGAATATCTTTTTTTTTTTTAAGCTAAGAAAATAAGTCTACTTTCATGGATGAATAAGAAAAATAAAAAATCTTCACATTTGAGCGGCTGAAATCAGAAGCTATTTAAACCAAAGTAGTTGTAAATGATGGTTCTAGTTACTAGTTCTAGTTACTAGTTATCACTAGTAGTAGTAGTCACTGCAGGGTATAGAAAAAGATGAGTTTTTGTATTCCTCAACATACTGTATTGTAAGCTTTGTAAAATACAGTAGAGGCCTGACCAGACGGGGACAGGCAATCATGCGGAAGACGTCGTTAAGTCAGTGTTATGTTGCAGAGGTGGTAAATTGATGATTGCCTGGTCTAATTATGGAGACGGGTGCCGCACTGCTAATATGACGCTTCGTGCTTGATACTTTTGAAGGCGGTCTGAACACAATGGGTGACGGACCAGGGACAGATGTGTACCCACGAGAAGCTGAGAGGTGGAGGGAACGCGTTGAGATAAGATAAGGTCAGGTCGGGTTTGGGTAAGAGTTCACGCCGGGTGCATCCGTGTGGCTACTATCACTAGCACTGAAACGCGGGTGCTTGAAATTCTACCCGTTTGTTTTTCCCGCAACCGATCTCGGTGAGCAGTTTTTACTGAGACACCAATTGGGTATCTGATTCCTAATAACCGCCCGTCTATTTTCTTGGAAAGTGTGCATAAACCCTGTCTGCACGTGTTTAGGTGGTCTTATGTAACCCATGCCACGCGACCTGCTTGACCCATGCCACTTGGACCCTCTCGCCATTTGTGTAATAGTGTTCAAACACAAGGCGACACGAGGTCGAAAGCAGCTGAGACTGAGGTTCTGACTGCTTTAAAGAGTGACACACGGAAGGTAAAACTGAATGGCTAGGTCAGCATGGATGCTGTTTTGGAAATTGATGCAAACCATATTGTTTTGGCGTCTGTAACGTAAACACAGGACATGTTGTTTGACACTTTTATTGGTTAAACATCTGTTCCAATGAAGGCTATGCTCCTTAATGGTTCCTTACCACACCACGTTGCTAACAGTACGCCTGCTATCAAAGGATAATCAAAAGATGGTTTCCGATAACACGTCAGGTTACATAGTTTTCATTTCTGTAGCCTGTTTGTCAAGTAAAATGTTGCAGTGTAATCGGATGTAATACGCTGACAAAAAACTGCTTAAACCACGGTGTCCAAAGTGCGGCCCGGGGGCCTTTTTGATTTTAGCCTGCCGCTGTTTATTTATTGATCTGCAGCACATTTTAAAAATAGAACAAAAAAATCATCTTTAGTTTTACCAGAATAAAGTCAAAATATTAGCTGGACTCGCCGACAAACTTGACAATGCTAAAGCTACTTAGCACTGAGAGACGTCTTGAAGTAACCACTTTTCTTGAGAACATGGGACCGTCCAGTCTGTACTTCCTGTTTGGTTTCGGGATCCAACCCATATGGCTGGATGTTAAAAGCAGACATTTTAAAAAGATAAATCGCCGCTTGTCAAGTTCAATAATGTTGGCTTCGCAGCTTGCGGCACAACACCGCTAGTCCTTCTAAGCAGTGTGACCAACCACAGCGGTGTGGGCGTGCCAGGAGGCGGGCTGTGGGTGGAATACATTAAAACAAGCACAAAATCCAAGGAGGTAGAGCTGAATAGGTGCAGATTGTGGAAGAACTAGAAAGCTTGCTGTGCTGGTTATTGTGTGCAGCTGCTCTACAGGAGTCCACAAAAGGGACAAAAAATGAGCATAATAGGTCCCCTTTATGAGAAAAACGTCATCTTATGATGGAGTCAGAATTTTATGAGTATCATTTTAGTAGCCTGCATATTACATTGTGTTCAGTCATTTTTTTATGAATGGTGGCATTAAAATGAGATGAGCAAAGCCGTGTTTGGGATTCTGTCTCCATGCACATTTCAGTCACCATCACATGGCGCCTCTTGGTGATCCACAGCTGAGACCATAGTTCAGGTGGGAGCGTTTTTTTTTTTGTTTTTTTTTTTTAAACCAGCAAATTAATTGTTGAATTATTTAGTCGAGGAGAGCCAATCAGATGGCTGCCTGGCTAACCTATTGGGAAGGAGCCAAGGAAGTGACTTTGTAGCCAGGCAGGAAGTGAGTCATCACTGTTACTAGGCTAAATATAGCTTGTGTGTTACTAGCAGGAGGCAGCTCTCTAGTAGTTACAAATGTTATCAATGGGTGTCGACAACACACACACACACACACACCCACAATGCAATGGGGTGACTCCAGTGGCAGTGATCAGCTGAAGCCACTGGAGGCAAAAAGCTGTTTAGGAAATGATGCTCATCATCATCATCATTTGTGTCCTGTTGGAGAATCCCAGCCTTGCGTGTTGCAAGTTAGCATCTTCCTGCTAATAAGGACGCGTGTTTTCCAGCTGAGCATCTGCAGTCTTGGCTCACGGAATCAGACCTGCCTCCATGCAGGCCAAACTCCGTTCAGGACCAAAGGGAAAAGGAAGTCTCAGAATAACACAGCAGCGCCAGCGTCCCTTCAGGGTCGGCATGCTCAGGAATAGAACATGCACAAACCCCGCCCTCCGTCACTGGCCTCCTCCTCCTCCTCCTCCTCCTCCACCTCCTCCTCCTCCAACCTCGGAAGGAGGAAATGATATCATTGTCTGCAGCCTTTTGTTGTAGTCCAGGACGTGATGACGCAGGCGTGTGCGTTTCCTGCCCTCGAGGGAGGTGAAGACTACACAATGGACCCCCAGTTGGATTTTGGGGTGGAAAAATGTATTTTACATCAGCGCTGAAGCTGTGTCATTCATCGGGACACGACCGCATGCGTTCCAGGGAGGGGAAGGAAACGGGGGAACATTGAATAGCATGTTGCTCGTCACCGAAATGATGCAAATAGGCTTCGCTCTTACGTGGGATTTTATTTGTATGCATGTAAAAGTACAATTTATGTGCATAGTGTGTCGGGGGGGTGTACGGCCTGCATCATTTTTTTTTGTTTTTTTTGGATTGCCCAAAAAATATAATTTAATTTAAACTATAAAAAAATCAACAGTAAATTTCCAAGAATAAAAGTAATTACATATAAAGAGAAAAAGTTGATGATATGAGGAAAAAGAACTATAATAATAAAAATGGGGCAGGAAGTAAAGAGTGAAGGTCATACCAATAAAGCTGACATCCCCCCCTCTCTGTCTTCACAGAAAGATGAAGTGTACCTGAATCTGGTTCTGGACTACGTTCCTGAGACGGTCTACAGAGTGGCCAGACACTACAGCCGAGCCAAGCAGACCCTGCCTATGGTTTATGTCAAGGTACTGATCTGTGCTGTGCTACCATTAGCATAGCCATGGTTTAGCTGAATAACGTGTGTGTGTGTGTGTGTGTGTGTGTGTAGTTGTACATGTACCAGCTCTTCAGAAGTCTGGCCTACATTCATTCGTTTGGGATCTGCCATCGGGACATCAAGCCTCAGAATTTGCTGCTGGACCCGGAAACGGCTGTGCTCAAATTGTGCGACTTTGGCAGGTGGGAGTGGCTCACTCGTACACAAGTACACCCATGGTCCTGATTCTGACCCCCCCACACTGGCTAGAACAGGGGTGGGCAAACTACGGCCCGGGGGCCACATCCGGCCCGGGGGCCACATCCGGCCCGCCAAGTGTTTCAATATGGCCCGCCTGTTCTTTCCAAAGTATTATTTAAACTCAACATACAACCTGGTATCATGGCTTGGGACAACTTTTTGATGGTTGAGGTAGCTGCTTTATCAATTTCGTTATTTGATGTGGTCTGTTGTTTACAAAATGCTCCTGGAAAAATAATAATAATAATAACAATAATAATGTTGTTGTTAATAATATTATTATTATTATATTAATATTGTTGTTAATAATATTAATATAATAATAGTAATAATATTATTATTATTAAAAATAACAAACAATATTATTGTTATTATTATTATTAATATATAATAATAATATATTATATAATAATATAAATAATAATTATAATATATTATATTATATAATATAATGATAATAACATTACTATAACTAATAATAATAACAATAGTAATTCTAATAAAAATAATAATAATAACAATAATAATAATACATTTAATTTCTAATCAAATAAATGATTCATATATAAGTTCACATATAGCAGATTGCATGACACTTTTACATGTAAAATATGTGTAAAAATATAGGTGTAAAAATTTACTGTTACGTGTAAAATACTATATACCACCCCCCACCCCCACCCCTGGGCTAGAACAACATTGACACTTTTTATTATTATTTTTTGTGCAGTGCTAAGCAGCTCGTCCGCGGAGAGCCAAACGTGTCCTACATCTGCTCTCGCTACTATCGGGCCCCTGAGCTCATCTTTGGGGCCACTGACTACACCTCCAGCATAGGTGAGCACCTAGAACCCCCCCCCCCCCCCCCCCCCCCCCCCCCCATTAAAGATGAGCATTATTGTACCCAACTCAAACCTGTGACCTACCTCGCCCACAGACGTGTGGTCAGCCGGCTGCGTGCTAGCAGAGCTGTTGCTAGGACAACCAATCTTCCCCGGCGACAGTGGAGTGGATCAGTTGGTGGAAATTATCAAGGTAATCAACTCCTGGCGTCTTTCACTAGAGGAAGCCACTGGGATTTGCTTTGTTCCTCCCCGCTCACATTAGTGCTTCACATTCCAGGTTCTGGGCACCCCGACCCGGGAGCAGATTCGTGAGATGAACCCCAACTACACCGAGTTCAAGTTCCCCCAGATTAAGGCGCACCCATGGACTAAGGTGAGTCAACAGGTACAGGAGCCCTTTTACTTCTCTTACGTGTCACGTCATGCATGTGTTTGTGTGTCATCATGCTTCCGTCATGCTTTTTCTTTGGATTTCCATAGCCCACATCTGGAAAAAAAAAACTGATTTTCCTAAAAAAAAAATTCTCGGAAGTAGTTTATTGCGTCCAAACCAATAGACTGCTGCCACACCATTCTAAATAGTAAACAGTATTTAGTATTCTTTTAGCGAGGGAGGTTCCCATCAGGGTTCCATGCCGCCAATACGATCCGATATCCTGTGAGTGAAATGGAATACTAAATACAGAAGTGTTCATGTTTAAATGTACTACTGGCGATATTAGGGTACATTACAAGGTTTTTTCTTTTACTAAATGAAGATGGCTACTCTTGTAAAATGTCTCCTCTCAATTATGACTTAAGTAAAATTATATTTTTCCAGTTTCCACTTTTTTTTTCAATATTTCCCCTTTTCTTTAAAATTAATAAAAAAAAAGATATTCTCATACTTTTTGACTTCCCATAATATTTTTAATTCTATCTTTAATTAAAACTTTGTCATATCTTTTTCATCATAAAACTTTAAAAAAATATTTAAACTTTTGATTTGCAAGCAAGTCACATGATTGGACAAATGTTTGGGTACATTTTTACTTTTGTTTTAAATTTAGACAACCTACTTTAAAGGCACCTTCTATGCTCATTTTCGGCCGTTTGTATTGAGGTGCGGACTCCTATAGAGCAGCCGCACACAATAACCCGCACACACACACACACAGAAAGCTTTCTAGATCTTCCAGAATCTGCACCTATTCCTGCTGGATTTCCTTGGATTTCCAAAACGGTCTGCAATTGGCCACCTTAAATATCCTCTCTCGTGATTGGCTTGACTCGTGTATGCAGGTCAAGGGTCAATGAGCTTACCAAACATATTTTGTGTTCCAATAATTAGCGTTAAAGGTATTCAAATCAGTAAAACAACAAGGGTGCCCAAATGTCTTAATTTGGAATGTGGAATTATTCTAAATGAAAGAATGTTCCATATCACTGAATATGCTAAATATGCTATTCATAAGATAAATGTGGTCCCGCTTCCTGTGCCGTCACGCCATGCAGCGTTTGTCCCCACAAAGCAGCCTCGCCGCTGTGTGATCAGTGCATAGACGTCTGTGTGTCCGGTGGGTGTGCAGGTGTTCCGGCCGCGTACGCCCCCCGAGGCCATCGCCCTGTGCTCCCGCCTGCTGGAGTACACGCCCACCGCGCGCCTCACGCCCCTCGAAGCCTGCGCGCACTCCTTCTTTGACGAGCTGCGTGACCCCAACGTCAAATTACCCAACGGGCGGGAGAAGCCTTCCCTGTTCAATTTCACCACCCAAGGTAGGAACACCGCCTTTTTCTGCAGTATTTAACTAGTATTACAGTATTTAACTAGTATTACATCATCTAGGTGCATATGTATTTTATACAATAGAATTGAATTTAGCTTTAAAATAAGTTTATGGACATTTGGTTGCAACTTCCTAGTGTTGGACTTCACCGCATTGATGACTATAGGATGTTCTACGTCAGGGGTGCTCACACTTTTTCAGCATGCGAGCTACTTTTAAAATGGCCGAGTCAAAATGATCTACCCACTACAAAAATGCAAAACATCGATTTATTTTCAAATGTATTGAGGATTATTTGTACGTACAATGTATGTTGATGTACCTTACATAACCAAATGAGCCAATATTGCAAAACACACATAATTAACTATTAACATTTTTTGTAATTACCTGAGTTTACTTTGATGACTTGCACTGAATTGAACCAGCCAGGGATGCATAGTCCGGACAGTAGCTGCTGATAGCCAGCCTCAAGCACACTTCCAAATGTTTATCAGTCATGGATAATATCCGTATCATAATATCCGTATAATATTCCATATCCGTATGGAAGTGATATGTTTTTTGCCTTTTTACTTGGTCCAGTTTTTGCCTTTTTACTTGGTCCAGCTCCTTCACTCATTTTAGTGACCATAAACTTTAGCGAGGGCTTTAAAATCTCGCAATTCGCCGACTAGCTTAGCACTTTGCATCGTTGTTTACGCATGAGCGGTGACCTAAAGGTCAAAATTCAGTTGTCATCTGACTGGTTGTCCTGTATGTCAATCAAGTAACGGGGATGGATGATAGGCTGACATCGTAAGTTCTGCTGCACTTAGAGACGTTGTTTGATTTGATTGGTCGCCCGAAGGGCAACATTCAGTTGTCATCTGAATGGCTGCCCTGTATGTCAATCAAGTGACGGCATTGATGCTGGGATGATATTTTTTTAATGTCACGCCGCGATCGACCAGCGATCGACCAGTACCACCTCCGCGATCGACTTAATGAGCACCCCTGGTCTACGTTATACACACTACAGCCGTAATGATGGCGATACTACAGCCGTAATGATGGCGATACTACAGCCGTAATGATGGCGATACTACAGCCGTAATGATGGCGATACTACAGCCGTAATGATGGCGATACTATAGCCGTAATGATGGCGATACTACAGCCGTAATGATGGCGATACTACAGCCGTAATGATGGCGATACTACAGCCGTAATAATGGCGATACTACAGCCGTAATGATGGCGATACTACAGCCGTAATGATGGCGATACTACAGCCGTAATGATGGCGATACTACAGCCGTAATGATGGCGATACTACAGCCGTAATGATGGCGATACTACAGCCGTAATGATGGCGATACTACAGCCGTAATGATGGCGATACTACAGCCGTAATGATGGCGATACTACAGCCGTAATGATGGCGATACAACTATGCATGTCCCCTCAGAGCTGTCCAGTAATCCGTCTTTGGCCTCCATACTCATCCCCGCCCACGCCCGCAGTCAGGGCGCCGCCTCCACCCCCACCAACGCCTCTGCCACCACAGGTATGAGCCCCTTTTACCCCTTTTCTATTGTCACTTACTGACTTACTAACTTGGGAATTATTAACGTCTTGGACCCAAACACATGATACACATGAACACATTATATTGATTATGGCCGTAGTGTCATTTAGCGCTACGATTCACTGGCCCCCCCTTCTGTCCACAGACGGTAGCAGCACAGAGCGAGTCCCCAGCACCACCACAGCCTCGGCTTCTGCCTCCAACTCCACTTCCTGAGCGCCACAGACCGCCGCCGACCCCCCCCTCTCCCGCCCCACACAGCCCATGCCCCCCCCGCACCCCCACCCCATTGTTGTCCCAGCCAGTGTGGGGTAAGGTGAGGTGAGGCGAGCTCAGACCCGACCCGATCCTCCTCCCTACCAGAAGGCCACAAGGCCCCAAACCACCACCACACCCCCTCCAACCAGCGCGTCATCCAGCTGTCTTGAGTCGTCTCTCCGGGCGGGGGCCGTTTCAAAGGGCGGGGCGGGGCGGGGCGGGGCGGGGCGGGGCGGGGCGGGGCGCAGGGGAACCCGGAGGTGCGTGAAAATCCAAACACACAACGCCGGTCTGCTAATGTTGTCAAGGTTGACTTTATTAAACACACAAAAAAAAAAGTCCAACCTGAGCCCACCCCTCTTGGGCGCCCGAGCCCACCCCTCTTGGGCGCCCGGCCCCGCCCACCACTCATTTTTACAGCATCCTAACCACCCTAATTATTATTATTATTATTATTATTAGTTTCCTCCTATATAGTGCATGACCTGAGAATGGTTAGAATCCACGAGGGTGGGGGGGCGTGGAAGTGGGGGGGGCGCTCTCTCACCTTTGACCTCAAGGCATGAGGATCGTGTACACACACACACACACACACACACACACACATGCATGATGTATGTGC
The DNA here is from genome assembly GCF_030265055.1 of Doryrhamphus excisus. NCBI lineage: Eukaryota > Metazoa > Chordata > Actinopteri > Syngnathiformes > Syngnathidae > Doryrhamphus > Doryrhamphus excisus. The sequence goes on from NC_080474.1 coordinate 21,413,418, forward strand.
AAAAGAAGCCAGGTGGGTTTATTTGAGTTGTTTTTAAAACGCATCGCAAGCCATTTTACTCGACTTTTTTTTTTTTTGTGTGTTTTTTTAAAAACTTGTGCCCCCCCCCCGGGCATTTTTTTTGTTGTTTATCTGTGTGCTTGTATAATATATACATACCGCATTACACCCACAGTTTATATCTGACTTTTCCTTCTGTATAAAAGCTATATATAGATATATGTATATTAACTACCACCGTTCACAAGTCATTTATCGGTGCGTTCATATCCGTCAAGCGTTGCAGCAATATTTGCTGCTGCCTTTTAAAACACTATAGAATTAGATAACGTGTCGTCTTTTTTTTTTTTTTTTTTTTTTAGCTGGAATGTGCCGAGATTCCAGCGCTCCTTTGTCGTCTTTATCGTGTTGGATGGGGGGGGGGGGGGCGCTCTCTCCATCGAGTTCTTCTTAACACTTTTAACCACTAAGTTGTTACCCTGGTGACCCTCCGCACACATGTTTGGTACAGTCCGTCAAAGCGTCTTATCAACAGATAGCGCTCACCACAACAAAAGTAAAAAAAAAACAAAAAAAAAAGAGGAAAAAAGAAGCTGAATTTGTATATACAGTATAAATGCTCCTCACCAAAATTAGTTTGTTTTTTTATGTTGTGTTGAATATTATGTACATATGCAGACCCATGTACTGTTTATGAGCAAAAGTGGAAGGAAGAAGAAGAAAAAAAAGAAAGAAAGCGAATCAGGTGGTTGATGGATATTGTAGATGCCGAGGATCTTTATCCAGCCATATGTTCAATCCTACCTGTACAGTACAGTAGTGGACAGCTGTATTATTATTGTAAGCAGAACTAGTCATGTATAGTGTAACTATAGTTTGGAGTGCCTTTGCTTTCATACACCTTCGCCTTGTTTCCACATCACCCGCTCCCCTCTTAAAAGCCTGAGTTGCCCTTTTGGTGCTGTTGAATGCCCCCCCCCCCCCACCCCCACCCTCCCCCTACCCCTTTGTCATTGCACAATTAATTGTAATATACATAACATAATTCACTGACTGTTAATTGCAAGGTTTATTTTAGCAGATCGTCTGTGATCTAATTAGGACTGGTGCTGCAGTCCTCGCCTGGACCTCAAGGGGGGGCAAAGTGTACATGATACGAAATGCAGTATGCGGTATTACCAAGGAGTGTCACGGTCAATAATATTGCGAGAATTGGTTGGGGGGGAGTTACATTATGAAGAAATGGGGCGACAACCGATATTGGGTTTTTATGCCGATAATTATTGGTACCGATAACAATCGGACATCCCTAATCATAACATAATTCAACATTTATTCTATGATTTTTGCTCTATTTGGCTTCCAAATTGGATAATGTATTCTCATTAGATTACATTATAATTGTTTTTTTTCCTGGTAATGCTATATAGTGTCCCTAATACTCCTTGGTAGAGTAAGTGTTGGTTCTTTAAGGTAATGATGTATTCTGCCATCCGTGGATACACTATGTTTTACTTGATGGGGGGGTGTTTTTGTTAAGGATTCAGTAGCACCTAAAGGGGTACAGTCATGTCACCTCTCTCCTGCTTGCTGTAATTTTGCATCCATGAACATGTTGCAACCCACCTTACCTTATTACCTTACTACCTTACCTTATTACCTTACCTTACCTACCACCCCCACTTCAATAAAAACACCAAAAAGGTTGCCAAAAAAAGAAAAAAAAGACGACAAGCAAGTGGAGATGCTAGTGTTTTATGTTAGCATAGCACAATGTGCTAACCGGGGTTAAAGAAAAATCTTGGTAAAAAAAAACAAACATCCCGTATAACAGTACTACTACTTGAATGACTCTGTTTGTGACTGAAATTTTTATTTTGTTTGTTTTTTTCTTTTGTTCTGTGAAGGTATGCTAAATGTGCGCCTCTGTAAATATTCCCTCTGCGTGCTCTGAGGAATAGTTCCCTGGTACTGTAATTTGCATTAAATAAAGAGTAGGATAGCCTGGAAATGATCAACTTTGTTGCTTCTGTCTTTTTTTTAATAACAAATGAGTATTCCTTAAATATCTGAACATGAAATTAATTCATTTAATTAGCTGGTATTTGTAGAAATTTTGTAAAAAAAAAATGGTTTAATCCGATTTTCCGAAAAAAACATAAAAAAACTATTGATTAAATCAATAGTGAATATATTGTATGCTGTTATACGTAACCCCTGACTTCCTGCCACTTTCAGAAGTGGGCGGAATTTGTGGAAAAAGTGACGTATCTCCGGAAGCGGAAGTCATAGTCAACGACTTGAAGGCTTCCTTCCTTCCTTCCTTCCTTCCTTCCTTCCTTAACAATGGCGCTGCCAAATGAACATTCTTGTAATTTCACAACTGGTCTTAAAATGGAGATCAGGACTGCGTATCAGTCCAATCTCAGCGAGGGACGACCAACAGCCCCCCCGCCATGGAGAGGGATTCGGGAGGGGAGGGGTGTACGCTATTTGGCCGCATCATCGCTGTCATCCGGGTTGAGAATCTGGTCCAGGGCTTTCAGGGCTGCCACATCAGAGGGGCGGGTCACCTGCGGTGTGCCCATAGTGCTGGACTGGATCTGCGGCTCCGGCACCCCCTCCACGATGCTGCGGACCGCCAGCAGGTGTCGCCGCTGCCTCTCGTGCACTGGGAACGGGAATGACAAGGTTGGGTATGTATATACACACACACACACACTATACATATATAGTTGCGGTTGGTGATTAATCATGATTAATTAGTTCAAGATCAACTTTAGTTACATTTGTTTGACTCCACTTGTTTGACTGACTGTATGGGAAAATATATATATATATATATATATATAAATAAAACAAAATATATATGTGCAAAAAAATGATATTTTTCCCATACAATCAGTCCAACAAGTGGAAACGAGATTTCGAAGTAGACCGACAGATGTAACTAAAGTTGATCTTGAACGAATTAACCATGATTAATCACCAAGCGCAACTATGTCTGCAATATTGAGTGTATTTAATGAATAGAAAGATAAATATGGGAATAAGCAACTTCCTAACCTCTCTGCCTGACATTGATCTTCTCCACCTCAGGGATCAGGAAGTTGTACACCAATTCCGACACGATCTCCTCCGACTGAAGGTTGTTGCGGCTGCGTACACAAATGAAAAGAAAAAGGATGAGCATGGTGTCCTCAGACGTCCTGAGAAGATCCATAGGCGGGATTCCTAACCTCTCCTCAATGGCGTAGGCGATATCGTTGACCTCCTTGGCCACCCTGCGGATCTCCTCCCTGGCCTGATCGTCTGCTGTTATCTCCATGGTTTCCAAGATGATGTCCTCAAAGTACAAGTCCACCGTCTCCTGGTGGACTTTCACCACCTGACACGGACACAAGGCTCGCTTTTGATAAGCCGACTTCCCGCAGACCACTTCCACCAAGTACCTGCTTGAAGATCTCATCGTCCTCCCTGCGTTGGCGCTCCTCCACCTGCCTCTTCCCGCTCTCCTCCGCCTCCCTGCGCAGGCGCTCCCTCTCGGCCAGCAGGGTGAAGGCGTGGATGCGGCGCTCCTCCTGGAGACGGATCAGCTCCTTGGACAAGGTGTCGAACACGTACTCCAGCTCGGCGCCCACGGCCGCCGCGTGAATGGCTTCCTCACGCGACCTCTGCCGGGAACGGGAGTTTATTATTAGAGTACTCTAGACATGAAATAACACCCCTATACCTTTACACTGGTATGACCCAAAATGGCCAAAATTCACCTCCAGCTGCAGTGTGTCCCTCTCCGATTTGATGGCCATGACGTGTTCCTTGTCGGCCTTCTGCAGCGCCTGCTCCTTTGCCCTCAGGGCGTGGGCGGTCCGCAGCTCCTTGATGAGATCCAGCTGGTTCTCTTTGCTGTTAAATATCTGCACACGCATGCAACCGTTAAAAACCCAACGCCACATTCGTACGTACGGAACTCTACGAGAGACGTTCAGACCTCCATTTGGATGCTTCGTCCTCTCAGTAGTTTCTGCAGATGGATGACCGCCAGCTCCTTCTCCTCCTCGCCCTGCGGGGAGCAACATGGCAGTGAACGATGGATGTCGGCGAGGTGTGTCGTATCGGTGAACACACCTCTGGGGGCTCCTCCACAGTGGGAGTGACGGGACGAGGGGCGGGTTTCTCCTTCTTGACCAGGAATTTAGCCAGCTCATCCTTCAGGTCCTGCAGAACCACAAACGGTCTTCTGTGAGCAGACGGAGGTTTTCACGCTACTGGTGCGTCTCGCTGATACCTTGTACTTATGCAACAGGGCGCTTCTTCTGCTCTCGGGAGGCTTGATTACAACCTTGGCTTTGGTTTTAGCGTCGGGTTTTTGCTGCTTGATGGGCAGGTTACGGGGTCTGTGGACTTGATTTAACAGACCTGGAAAACAAAAAACAGTTGGATCATAACAAAGCTTGGACCCAAAGTTCCGCCCTTGCCTTTGGTCATGGGGTAATGCTATCCTCTAATGCTAGTTACTAATGCTAGTTGCTAATGCTATCTACTAATGCTATCTACTAATGCTAGTTGCTAATGCTAGTTGCTAATGCTAGTTACTAATGCTATCTACTAATGCTATCTACTAATGCTATCTACTAATGCTATCTACTAATGCTATCTACTAATGCTAGTTGCTAATGCTAGTTGTTAATGCTAGTTGCTAATGCTAGTTGCTAATGCTAGTTGCTAATGCTATCTACTAATGCTATCTACTAATGCTATCTACTAATGCTAGTTGCTAATGCTAGTTGCTAATGCTAGTTGCTAATGCTAGTTGCTAATGCTAGTTGCTAATGCTAGTTGCTAATGCTAGTTGCTAATGCTAGTTACTAATGCTATCTACTAATGCTATCTACTAATGCTATCTACTAATGCTATCTACTAATGCTATCTACTAATGCTAGTTACCAATGCTAGGTGCTAGCTAACGAAGCGGTCTCACCATCGTAAGTCTCCAGCGGCGTGAAGTCATAATTGAGGCTTTTCTTGACGCTGTCCCCGCAGGCTCGCGATGCGCTGGTCAAGGAGGTGTACACGTTGTAGTCTTTACAAGAGCCAAGCTCCTTGATGACCTCCTCCGTGTTCCTCCTCTTGGCCTCCAGCTTCCGCATTGCTGCCCACATGACAGTAGGAGTCGCTTTTAGCGGGAATTAACTGTGCCGACCGGAGCCGCATCTTCACTCATTCATTCATGCATTGCTGGAGGTGGTGTGAAAGGGTGCTGGAGCCTATCCCAGCTGTCTTGGGGCGAGAGGCGGGGTCCACCCTGGACTGGTGGCCAGCCAATCACAGTTGTTTATGCATTATATGTATTATTTTCTGTTCTGTTTAGTATAAATGTGTGTAAAAGTGACTATAGGGGTGTTATTTCATGTGGAGAGGTCTCTAATAATGTTCATTCATTCATTCATTTTCTACCGCTTATCCTCACGAGGGTTGTGGGGGGTGCTGGAGCCTATCCCAGCTGTCTTGGGACGAGAGGCGGGGTCCTCCCTGGACTGGTGGCCAGCCAATCCCAGGGCACATATAGACAAACAACCATTCACACTCACATTCATACCTATGGACAATTTGGAGTGGCCAATTAACTCCAATTAAACTCCACACAGAGATGCCCGAGGGTGGAATTGAACCCGAGTCTCCGAGCTGTGAGGTCTGAGCACCAACCACATTTCCACCGTGCAGCCCGGAGCGGCATCTTGTAAAAGTAAACGTCTAGTCTTACATCTCATGTGGGCCTTGTCCACCTTGTCAAGCTTGGTCTCCTTCTCTCTCAGGAGTTTAGAGTAGATGTTGTTGAGTCTCTCCGTGCTGAAGATCACCTGGGCGTCGTCCCTCTGCTGCAAAATCTCCCCCAGGACAACCAGACGAGCGTCCTGCAGCCTGCAGACGAAAAGGCCATTTTTTTATATACAAGTGCAATCTGGGCTGCACGGTAGATGAGTGGTTAGCAAGCAGGCCTCACAGCTAGGAGACCCGAGTTTGATTCCACCCTCGGCTATCTCTGTGTGGAGTTTGCATGTTCTCCGCGTGCATGCGTGGGTTTTCTCCGGGTACTCCGGTTTCCTCCCACATTCCAAAAACATGCTAGGTTAATTAGCCACTCCAAATTGTCCATAGGTATGAATGTGAGTGTGAATGGTTGTTTGTCTATATGTGCCCTGGGATTGGCTGGCCACCAGCCTCTCGCCCCAAGACAGCTGGGATAGGCTCCAGCACCCCCCCCTTTGCGACCATCGTGACAATAAGCAGTAGCAAATGAATGAATAAGTCCAATAAACATAAACAGATAAAAGTAAATAAATAATTTACTTCTGTATTTTTCCTTCTCTAAAAGCCCATTCTCTGGCCTCCATTTCCTCCATCATACGCCTCCTTTTGTGCAGCTGATTGAAGTCGTTAAGCGCAGGAAAAGTCGCCTCATAGACCCGCCTGGCGCGGGCTCGCTCGATCATTTCCACTTCTTCTATACTCGCCGGCAGACCCCGCTCTGATGGAAAAGAGGAAGTGATTACTGCACGACAGAACGCGGTCGGACGTGCGATGGTGCGGCGCCGCATCCCGACATACCCCAGGTGAAGGACGCCAACGTCAGCAGCTCTGAAGGGGTGGTGCCGGACCGTATCACATAATCGGGGGTGTAGGGGTCCGTCTGGGCTTCGTTCTCCCGGTAGTCTGTCTGGACGGCCACCGTGAAGTGGGTGGGGAGGTCCTCGGAGTTGAATCGACCTCGAGCGTCAAACTCGTCTCTGAGGGCGTGAACAAAAAAAAAGGGTGACGCCTGGGAAGAAAGAGGGATGCTAAAAAGCGGCACAGGCCAGTTGGACTCACTGATCACGATTCATATGCAAGGGAATCTGTTGTACATACGGAAGAGGCCTAAAGGGAGCACAGATATGAATTATTATTATATGTTGGATGCCCTAATGATGTGGGTGAGGCAAACCTTTTGAAATATTTCCAGCGATCAGATCCGGTCAACTGGCACCCATCCTTTTGCATTAGGGGCCGAACGCTTGGGACCACCCTGTCGTAGAAGATAATCATGACAAGCAACACCGCTTAACAGCAACCAGCGTACGAGGGGAGCGTGTTCGATACCCCGCCAGTTGCTGGAGGGCCTGCTGCCGCTGTTCTGTGTGGCCACGCCAGCGACGGTCGACGGTTGCCGGTACCGGGTCACCGGTCGGTTCCAGTCGGAAAGTGACCGTGTCGTTGCTGAACATGGTCTCAAACTCTGGTAATTTTCTCTGGAGAGATCATGTGATTATTTAGTTTGCATATTAGGGTGTAATATTTAAGCTGTGTCATAGCAGTATGCTTTTCCACCACTGCACTCTATAATAAACCACCACAACAATACACAATACTGAAGGGGGTACCTAATGATGTGAAAAAATACTTACAACTTGTTGCTTAAAACTCTTAAAACTGGATCTGGCATGGTCGACCTCTGATGAAACAATGTAAACTGGTTCTGTGCGGCACAACAGTGACATTAATCAACAAACTTTGCTTCAATATGTTAGCTAGGCACAACAGTGACATTAATCAACAACTTTGCTTCAATATGTTAGCTAGGCACAACAGTGACATGAATCAACAAGTTTGCTTCAATATGTTAGCTAGGCACAAAAGTGACATTAATCAACAACTTTGCTTCAATATGTTAGCTAGGCACAACAGTGACATTAATCAACAAACTTTGCTTCAATATGTTAGCTAGGCACAACAGTGACATTAATCAACAAAGTTTGCTTCAATATGTTAGCTAGGCAAACATGGCTTACCATACAAGTAGTCATAGTCTCGCTCCCGTTTGATGAGTTTAGTCTGCTTCTCCTTCGGGATGGTGCGAGTGACGGAAGTTGTCATTTTAAGGCCATCAAATCAGGCACAAAAAAAGAAGTCTTGCTCCCAAACCGTGACGGCAGAAACTCATTTGCTAGTTACACTTGATATCTGGGCTAACTCTATGACGTCATCAGCGTCGTCACACGGCCCGGCGAAATGTCGTCTATTTGGCCGACTTTCTTTCATATAATTCAAGAAATACATTCTCGGTATGTGCTACAATGTTAATATTTTGATAGACGCGACTTTATTACATCAACAGTAATCTGTCGCGATGTCAAATTGAACCTATGAGATGACGCAATGCATTCTGGGATACCTAGCAACAGAAAACGCATCCTAGACAGTACAGTTTAACAGTGTGTAACCATGGAGACCGTAAACAAAAGACATTGATGGGATTAACCTTACATTTTTCCTCCAGTCAGCTGCAGTTTGAGCATTTTACTCTTAAAGTGGCGTGAAACGTATATAATAGCAGTTGTAAATGCGCGTTGTAAAAGTCTCTTTCTTTGAGGGGAACGTCAAAACTGAACGTCAACTACAACTCCCTAAGTACCTTTCGGTAAAGGGCAACCAATCACGCTGAAGCCGGAAATTTCTTGCATATAATTCAAGAAATACATTCTTGGTATGTGCTACAATGTTAATATTTGGATAGACGCTACTTTATTACATCGACAGTAATTTGTGGCGATGTCAAATTGAACCCATGAGATGACGCAATGCATTCTGGGATAGCTAGCAACAGAAAACGCATCCTAGACAAGCACATCTTAACAGTGTGTAACCATGGAGACCGTAAACAAAAGACATTGATGGGATTAATTTAAATTTTTTCCTCCAGTCAGCTGCAGTTTCAGCATTTTACCCTTAAAGTGGCGTGAAACGTATATAATCGCAGTTGTAAATGCGCGTTGTAAAGTCACTTTCATTGTGGGGAACGTCAAAACTGAATGTCAACTACAACTCCCAAAGTACCTTTCGGTAAAAGTCAACCAATCACGCTGAAGCCAGAAATTTGGCGCTTCAGGCAAGTGAGTTAATGTGGTAAAAAATGTGTTTCTTGTTTGTTTGGTCAGCTTCTTGTTGATTTTGACACCAATGTCTGAAGTGTTAGGGATGGCGTATAACCACGGTGACCAGCAAAGGTTGAAGACACCTATACTGTAAACCTAAAGTCTTGTAAAAGTAGCTTTTACAAGAAAAAGGTTTGGTAGCACGACGCTGTAAACAAAAAGCACACGGCGTACATTCGGCTGTTATCATTATAGAAACGTCCAAGATGGCGGTCAACTACAAGTCCCAGGCTGTCTTTCGGTAAACACCAAGTAATCACACCGAAGCAGGTACCAGGTCTGCAAAGTAAGTCAATAGGTTTTGTTTCTTGCTAAATAGTTTAACTTTTGTCCCTCTGGTGATTTAATTCTTAACCTTGTTTCACGTTGACTTTCGTTGTTATTTTTGTAATAATTTCCATAGTTAAGAAGAAATACAAACACAAGAGCCCATCCAGCAGCATGATTGGAAAATAAATACATAACTAAAGAATACAGAAGTGTAATCGTTAGAGTGTTATCTCGCAAAACATACTGCGGTTACCCTGTTGACGTTGACATCAAGCGGATGTCAGTGTTATCCAATTGCAACACAAGTGCACACTTCATTCATAAAAGGTCATTGTTAGATGGTGATTATGCATTACCCCCCCCCCCCCCCTCTCTCTCTCCTCTGAAGTCTAAACTTAACCACCCTATTTGGACAGGAGGAACTAAGCTGACCTAAGCGACATTTGTTGACCAAAAAGCTGCGAGGTTTTGCAACAGGAGTTTGTCATAGTCAGCTGAAGCTCTGCTGCCTTTATGGACTAATATTAGACCTCATGACAAATACTGTACATTAATTTGGTTGACAGCAACATTCCTTTGCGCTGCTTCTTTCTGTCATTGTGTGGCCTACTAGCGCCTACACATGTCTAACCCATGTCTGATTTTTCCTCCCATGGCGGTGATGACTAAGTGTGTAACTAGCACAACCAACTCGTGTTGGTGTTGGTGTATCTAAATGCATCTTTCTCATTCATATAGCAAGATGGCTTCAATTTTTGCATTTATGACACATTCTACTTTCCGGGTGATGATATGCCACTTCCTATGGTTGTCACATGTCTTCATGTTTACATGCTTTGTGGAGGAAGGGGAAGGTGGCAGAAGGGAGGGATTAGTTGGCCGCAGCCTGCCTCAACACTTAAATGTGCTCATTTTTCAAGAGTGGTGGACCGCTCCTATAACAGGAGCCTGGTAAATATACCGAAAACTAGCATGGTGAGAAGTGGCGTGGATAACTGAAGATGAAGGAGCCGCTTTGGGTTTTTGCTGTGATTTTCTTCTTGGTGTGCCAAACGTGGACGTGGGGCGCAGGTTTGAATCATTATGTTTTCCCTTGTGGAGAATAATGGACTTTTTTAGGGATGTTTTAAAATTATAATACACACCCCGTGGCAACATAATTAAGTACTAAGGCTATCCAATCCGGGAAGAACATTTTGGATGTATTGTAGTTCCTTAAATTATGCCGGTGTATGTAATCAGGTGGTCAATGTGTGTAAGAATGCTTAGATACAAAACATCCGCAAACGGGTACATATCGAAGGCGTTCATATGATTAGTTTTCTTTACTGAATTTAATTAACTTCTATAATATAGCTGTATATCTGAAAGTAGTCGGTAAATAACTAAATTAAAGTAGCAAAGGTCACATTGTATAGTTATAAGGACCAGACCATCATACTACCACCACCGCCATATTTTACCGTTGGTATGATGTTCTGTGGTGGTGATGTTCTGTGGGCTGCACGGCGGTCGAGTGGTTAGCACACAGGTATGCTTGGATTTTTTTTTCTCCCTTAAAAACTTTCATTTTAAAAACTGCATTCGGTTGTGTTGCCAGTGATGAATATTTATATTTGGTTGATCATTTGAAACATTTAAGTGTACACTCAGGCATTAGGATTATTACGATATAAGCAGTAGTACTTTGTCCAATCATTTTCTTGTGTTTTTTATAGTTAACTACACATCTTTCAATGTGGGGAGTGACGTCAAGCTGAACTGCAGTGACAAGTCATGGCGGGAGCTGATCTACGTCATCTGGACCGTGGACCTGATACACAAACAGTGCCGGATCGCCAACAGCATCGATGGGGGACCCGAAAACAACTGCAGCGATGGCAAGACCATGCGGAACACGTCCATGTTCCAGTCGTACCTGCACATCCCAGACTTCTCCAGTCGTGACGTGGGATTGTATAAGTGTGAGCTGGTTTATAGAGGAGGGTCCGCAATCTGTAGCATCAGCTTGTCAATCACAGGTGGGATGTTTTTACTTTGTCCATGTATTCTACTATGCTAATGTGAATTTTTTTTTTAATTCATTCGCTTTTGTCAACCAACATTCCAACTTTATTCCTCGAGCATTCACCATTTTTTATATGACTTTATTCTTGCGAAAATTCTCATTTTTTTCAATTTTATTGTCCTGACAACTTTTTATTTTCTCTGAAACTCCAACCTTTTTTAAAAAAATATTAATATGATCACATTTATTTGTAACATGAGTTTTTTTCTGGTACCATTACATGTTTTGGTTTAGCAATATTCTAACTCACTTTGCTCATATCATTGAAAATGTTATTTTTTTCTGTAATATTCTGATTCTGCTTCCCTGAACTCTTCCATATGTTTCATTTCTTCTGTTGCGTGTTCACTGCCGTAGTTCCTCCCAGAATCTCCTCATGGCTGGAGTGGACGGACGACAACAGCATGGTGGCCGTGTGCAAAGCCGAGGAAGGAAAGCCGGCTGCCACCATCACGTGGAGCCACATGGGGAACTTCTCATCGGTGGAGAAGCAGCAGAGCTCCAATGGCTTCTTCTCAGTGGAAAGTCGCCTGGGGCTCCCCGAGGGCGCCGGGAACGTGGAGAATGTAACCTGCATCATCAGGCACCTGTACTGGCAATCTGAGAAAACGTTGCGACCAAAGCGCCTAAAAGGTGAGCATGGTGGACAACTTCCTTACACTTTCCTCCAAGCACATTTTCCTCAAATTGCATTTCATTTACGGCAATGGTAATGGTATAATATACCATATTTGTCAAAATCTAAGCAAAACTAATTCCTCCTATGTACATCTTGTTAAATTATACATACCTTCTTTCTCTTTCGGCCTTTCCCTTCAGGGGTCGCCACAGCAAATCAATGGCTTCCATCCAACCCTGTCTTCTGCATCTGTTATATGATACATTTCAATATTCCTCCAGGTCTTCCTTATAATGTGATGTGCGTCCTTGTTGTCGTGGCCATCTTAATGGTTCTGGCCGGATTCTTAGTCTTTGCACACAAGAAAAAAATCATGCCGAGGTGAGAGTTTGTCTCTCTCTCTCTCTCTCTCTCTCTTCATTACTTTTTGATTTTATTTTAAAAAGTGTTTTTTTAAAATAAATACTGTAAATTGTTTTTTTTAAATGTATTGAAATTTGCTGTTCCATATTAATTTATTAAATTATTTTTTATTATTTTCCTTTGATTTCTTTAGTGTATATCATTGTTTATGTACATTAATTTAATTACATTTTACATTAATAGTTGGTGAGAACTAGGTGAGAATTGTCCTCTATCGATATATATTTTTGTTTTTATGTAATTATTAGATTTTACTTCATGTTTTTATTGGGCTTTGTGTTATTTTATATTATTTGATGAGTTAAACATGATTTTATTTAATTACCTTTTTATTTTATTTAAGAAAGTCTTTTTTATAAATACTGTAAGTTGTATTTTTTTAATGTATTTAAATATGCTGTTCCATATTAATTTATGTAATTTAAAATTTTTGTTTGATTCTCTTAGTGTATGTTGTTTTTATTTACATTAATTTAATTTTCCATTAATAGTGAATTTACTTTTACCAATTTCTGTGTTTCTTTGTTTTGATTATTGTATTAGAATTATATATATATATATATATATTTTTTTACTTCATTCAATTTTTTTGTTCTATGATTTTATCTAAATTGCGTACATTGACTTTCTGTATTGAATTTCATTTCATTCCTTTATTTCACAGAACTTTATCTTACGTTTATTTGAGTTGATGCCATTTTTACTGAAACTGATTGTTTTCTTTTCCGAGAAGGTGTCTGTCTGGCGGCCGCTCGACTCTTAAACCTCAGCCGGTATGTGGTTTGTTCTTGTTTTCCTATCTTTGAGGTGATCAGAAGTTTCTTTTCCTTTTTCAATGCTCACTCTTCGGTTTTCTTCATGACACCTCTTTTTTTTTTTTTTTTTTTTTTTTTTTTTCAGACGGAGGACATAGAGGAAGTCGAACCTTATGCCAGCTATGTTCAACGTGTCAACTCAATCTATAACTCAAACCCTTGCGTCCCTTGATGGCCTGTTATACTACGTGAACTACTACGTATACATGCAATGTACTGCACAAAGGAAGATGTACCGTGCCTGTACTAGGTAGGTCATATCAGGTAGGTTGAGAACACTAAAACGTAGAAAGTATTAAGATACACGATACTAATTGGAAATGACAGCAACTTTCCACAGTAGAAATGTGCTTGTCACCGCTGTGCCTTCCTAATAAATTCACTTAGCTGATTTAATAAGAAGTACAAATGTGATGATGAAGTGTCACCATCACTCAGGTCATGCTCTAATACCACATGTACTTCCTGTTTTGGAAGTGTCAAGTGTCTTTGCATAGAAATATTGTCAGTTTCCACTGACTCAACAATTGGTTTGGTTTTTTAACACCAAAAAACGTGATACACATTTGATTTCTGAGTTGTGTAAGGAGACAAGTTTTTTTTTATTTGTGTGAAATTATTTTTTTGATCAAATTAGATCCATGCTGAGGAGTCATTGGAATACATACAGCTGTTCATTCATTTATTTTATAAGTGCAAAATAAGCAATTCAAATAAAGGACTGTCTGATTTAGCTCATTGGCCACCGACCTTTTTGAACCCAAGATCTCTGGTCTTGGTCTACCCACCCCCCCACTGCGTTATTGTTGTTATGTGGTGTGAAAAAGGGCTTGGTCCCTTCCTGATTTATTTTTTTGTCACATTTAAATGTTTAACAAACGTAAATAAAGTACACCTTACAGTGCGGAAAATACATACATACGCACATTCATTCATTGAGATTTATTAGTCTGGAAAAGGTTATTAAGCCATTTGTATTGCTTTGGGACTCCAGCAAACCACAGTGAGAGCAAATGGCGTCAACGGGTTATTTTTAGCCTTATGCATTATTTTAGCTGTTTGAAGATGAACTATTTCAGAAAGTTGAAGTATTTGTGATTTTAGAAATAAGGAGTTAGTATGTTCTCTGTAGGCGGCATTATGAATTATCCTTACTGACCTTTTTTGCAGTACATTTAGCGAGAGAAGATTGCTTTTATAGTTATTAGCCCATATTTCCACACAATATGTCAGATATGGTAGAACCAGAGAGCAATAAAGAGTGTGGAGTGATTTCTGATTGAGAACAAATTTTGCTTTGTTCAATATTGAAATATTTCTGGCCACCTTATGTTGTATATTTGTAATATGAGGTTTCCAGCTCATATTTTCATCTATTGTAAATCCATCTTATCTTGTGATGTATCTATCTTATACCATAAAGTAACACCAGAAGGCGCTATTGTTAAAAAATATGTTTGTGGACAGAAAAAAAGAAATATGCAACATGAACCAATTATCAGCTCCTCGGTTGTTTCTATCTTTTTTTCTGCAGAACAAAAGATTAGATTAGATTAGATCAAGACAAAGCAAACAAATGGACACATCAGGATCACATTGACATCACAAAGGCGTACATAATGCGTTCCATTCGTGCCCTCAGTGTCCCAGCGAATGGACCGGGCCAGCAACTGCATAGAGAAGTGTTGGATGAATACTGAATATGTCAGATCTCATGTACGAGGTGTTAAATATGTTGTTGCTAATTATGTGTGGAAGGGCAGGAAACGGTCTCACTGAGGGAGGAGTCATCATACCTGACAACGGACAGCTAAAGCTAGCCTGAAGCCGAATCCCAACTTTCATTTTAACCACTCTAACCCTAATGTTGTCAACACCACTGACAAGTCATACGGTTTATTAGAAAGTACTTTTTATTTGTAATATAAATCACTGTAACTTTACCGTCTGACAAAAAGCAGAATAAATATTAGCTTGTCACAGCATCGAATACGGAAAAAGGTGGGAAAAATGTGAAATATGTGAGAAAAAAAAATAAGCGTACAGCATCAGTCGTCATGCTGGCTCAGGATGAAAGAATGCAAGCATCTGGCTACGGCTATTTGCTTTTTATATTTCAATACAACTCACTTTACTTGGCACAAACAACACTGGACATTTATAAAATATGTATTTATTTTTAAAAATACTTCATTATTCTAGTTATTGCGTTTCTTCCAACTGCAGTCACAATGTACTTTGTCATATATTTGTCCTTGTTTGGATGGGTTACCTAAAATGTGGCTCTGTCCTACTTTAATAGCGACTATGAGGCAGCGCATACTATTAATATCACTATACATTTTTGTTTATCTTCTTTAAAAACAGCCGAGTGCTCCTGTCATACAGAGGATCTTTGACTAGCGTGTTTGCAGTAGTTGAGGTGACTGATCTGTGCTATGTGATTGGGCCTCTCATGTGTAGTAAATAGGTAGTTGTGGACTTCTTTTAGAGCAGCTACACACAATAACATGCACAGAAAGCTTTCTAGATCTTCCAGAATCGGCACCTATTCCAGTTGTATTTCCTTGGATTTTCAAAACGGTGGCATGGAAATGGAAATCTCCAGTCACGCCCACGCCGCTGTGATTGGTCATACTGCTAACAGCTTGTACCCGAGCACGCTCATATAAGGAAGAGCTGGTGTTAACTTCATTGCATTTTGTTAAAAGGACTTAATACCTTTCAAAATCAAATAAGAAAAAGATTAGTAATAAGCTTCCGAAAAAGCTGTCTGCATTCTGTAAATACACAGAAGATAATATAGGATAGTAAAACCAGAACATTTATTTTGTCTTTCACTTTCACTTTGAGTGGTTAAACATGAGTCGGACACACACGCCAAGATGAATGTCACAAAGTTGTTGATCGTTGTCAGGATCGTGATTGACATCCACTGGAGGCGTTTTCCCTCAATGCCGCGGTGTTGTTGATCTTATTTAGCATCGTGATTGACATCCACTGGAGGCGTTTTCCCTCAATGCCGCGGTGATGGAGATGCTTTGGTCCAAAGCGAAATGATCAGTCAGCTGCAGCAACACAAGCAAGCGAGAGAAACAAAGCATCTTGATTAAAATGAACTTGTAATTCGTTCCAATAGATTATCACATCATTAGCCACACGACAGACCCTGATGAGGACGCTAAAGATTATTACTGCTACTAGAGATGCCTTAAGTTAATTGCAGCAAAATATTCATTCAGAAGATGCATTCAAAGACATTGTGAGGCTATGTAATAATCATTTGGAAGGTCGTAAACAGTTTTTCTATGCTCTAAGAAAATATCCATAAATAAGGAGAAATCCTGGGCGGCACGGTGGTCTAGGGGTTAGCGCGCAGACCTCACAGCTAGGAGACCAGGGTTCAATCCCACTCCTCACATCTCTGTGTGGACTTTGCATGTTCTCCCCGTGCATGCGTGGGTTTTCTCTGGGTACTCCGGTTTCCTCCCACATTCCAAAAACATGCTAGGTTAATTGGCCACTCCAAATTGTCTATAGGTATGAATGTGAGTGTGAATGTCTATATGTGTATATGTGCCCTGTGATTGGCTGGCGACCAGTCCAGGGTGTACCTGGTCTTCGGGCGTACCCTTACGCCCGAAGACAGCATCCCCCGCGACCCTCGTGAGGAAAAGCGGTAGAAAATGAATGAATGAATGGAGAAATCCTACTTCACTGGAATCCACTTATGTCGGGTCTGTAACCAATTAACCGTGATAGATGAGGGATCACATTATTATTATAAAGAAAACATCCCTAGAAAGGTTGAGATTCACCGGGTGAGAGACCTCTAATTTGTGCCAGGTTCCAATATATACATAATTAATAGCCGTGGCTGTAGGCAACCTCTTGATGTAGTTTTTATTCACACACAAGGTAGCAGGAGCTGCATTTGACGTATGGTGAGTGGTCAGCATCCAGCAGCTTTACCTACCTATGCATGCGTGAGTCTGCATCGCAGCCTTGACGGTAAGTACACGTAGTACACAAAATATCCTTAGAACATTTACACATGCTCACCGTCTTTACGCAGGAAACACTTCCAGAGGCAGAAGCAGAGGGCCAGGACCAACAGGGCTGCTACTGTGGTGACTGAGATGAGGATGGCCAGGGCCGTACCAACTACGACGGAGACAACATGGACGTTAGCCGTAAACCACAAAAAAAACTGAAAATGCTGAACATTTGCTGTTTGACTCCATCCTGGCAACATATGTTGTTGGGTGAGAGATAGCTACTAATAGCGTGTACAACCACAGCCAGAATCCCGTCTCAAGTGCTCCGACTGACTTTTGGTGTTCATGGAGACAGCGATGGGGGCCTCCAGGCCTCGGTGGTGCACCAGACATTTGACAGACACGTCCTTCAGCAGGCCCGACTGCAGGCTGAGCGTGCTGACCACCAGCGTGGTGCCGTCGTCCTGAGGGAGCAGCGTGGTGACGGGCGGGCCCATGGTGCGGTTGTCTTGCTCCACATTCCACACGATCTCCACGGGGGGGCGCGACACGGCGCTGCAGTTGGCCTCGATGAGCCCCGAGGACGTGCTCTTGTAGATCACCTGAGGTTTGGGCAGCGCTGGAAGGAGGAATATTATTGGAGGTATGTTATCATACAAAGCCCTTTAGAAAATGGTGTGTTTGTGTAAACCACGGGTGTCCAAAGTGCAGCCTGGGGTGTATTTTTGACCTTTTTGCTCCTTTATTATTGGCCCTCTGCAAGTTCTGCAAATACAATGATGTCGATACTATTATATAAAGTATATATGAGGTATAGTATAGGTATAGTTTGATTCCACATACTGAAATGCTATGGCTTTTTAACATAGTACTAGCATAGAAGTGTTTCTTCTTCCCTGAGACCATATCATATGAGAAGTGAAATTAAGTTTTTACAGAACGTGTTTAAACGAAAGGTGCCTCTATTTGGGTACCCCAACAGGAAAATGACATCAATATTTAGTAGGTCATCCTTTTGTAGAAATAAATGATTCCAATGAGGATCTGAATTCTGGTCTTTCCAAAACATCTCCAGTTGAGTCAGGTTTGATGGTTTCCGAGCATGGACAGGCCGCTTTAAATCACACCACAGATTTTCACACTTTGGACACCCCTGCTCTAAGATTAACCTGCTTTAAAAAAAACAAACTTCCAAAGCCTGAGCCCACTTTTAGGTATGTGAATTCCAGAAGATCCATAAGACAACCTCGGTCTGTTTTCAATTTTCTGTTCCCGCAGTCCAACAAGAAGGGATGGTTTTTGTTGGCCGCAGCGCCTCTGTTTTTTTGGCTATTGTACTTTCAGACCTGGAGTACTTCACCCCAGCCTTTATTTGATTTGAGGACAGGAGAACGCTCCGTCACAATCCCAAGCTTACAGCTGCCTTGAGGTTGGAAGGAATTCTACATTCTAATTGGCTAACGTTGTGTTGACAGCAGCAATAGCCTGATTTATAATATTCTATTTACATGTGTACTACACTTAGTATCACCTTTACTTACAATACCATTAAGTCAATCACGTTACGCTTTTATTCTGCTCTTGCCTTAAGTGAATACCCCGCCTCTTGCCCAAAGTCAGCTGGGATAGGCTCCACCATACCCCCGCGACCCTAGTGAGGATGGCTGGATAAATTGGTCTCTATATTATAAGACCTACAAATTATTTAGCACAGTTGCATACCAATTGCAGTGTAAAACCTAATAAAGTGATATTCATTCATTCATTCATTTTCTACCGCTTTTTCCTCACGAGGGTCGAGGAGGGTGCTGGAGCCTATCCCAGCTGTCTTTGTGTGAGAGGCCGGGTACACCCTAATTCCAGAGAAGCAAGGATTTCAAGTAGGATGAAATATTTTCTTAGTTAGAGCATAGAAAACCTGTTTACGACCTTCCAAATTAGTTTTATGATCACTATTAGAGCCCTCTAGACATGAAATAATACCCCTATAGTTACCTTTACGCTCATATTACCCAATATAGTACACATTCATTCATTCATTTTCTACCGCTTATCCTCACGAGGGTCGCAGGGGGTGCTGGAGCCTATCCCAGCTGTCTTGGGGCGAGAGGCGGGGTACACCCTGGACTGGTGGCCAGCCAATCCCAGGGCACATATAGACAAACAACCATTCACACTCACATTCATACCTATGGACAATTTGGAGTGGCCAATTAACCTAGCATGTTTTTGGAACATGCAAACTCCACACAGAGATGGCCGAGGGTGGAATTGAACTCGGGTCTCCTAACCGTGCAGCCCAATAAAGTGAAATAACAGTAGTTGACCAAATTGAGATGATCTGATTGGTGGTTATTGATGTAGAGCTACCAATATGCGCATGGTTGTTTAATTTTATTAGTGGTGAAGATGTGTACAACTGTACCAATAGCAACATAACTTTCATTTGTTTTGGTTTTATTAATAGTTGTTAGTTTAGTTGTTTTATTGTGTGCTAGGTGGCGTTGTGTCGTGTACGAGGCGTGACATCCGCTATATCAGCACTCGAGCGTATGATAGAATAGGCGGCCGTAGAGGACTACAGTCCAAATGCTAATGGTGCTGCGCCAATAGAAGCACCTACTGTACTGCGCGCTTTCAAACAAAAGCACATGTGTTTATTGAACTGATGCGAGGAGGAGTGAGAAGCAAGCGCGTAGACAAAGCACACAGGCAGCCACTGTGTGCCGCAAACACTGACCACAGTCATGCACCAGGACCTCATCGCAGGCCTTTTCCTCGGGAACACTTTACGTGGACGCCGGGACTTGGGAATAGTAACATCTTAAGTGGCACATATTCCGGGCTTCCCTACAAAAACGCAATGGAGTTGGTAGAACAGGGACTAACACACGCACAAAGATAGCTGGGATAGGCTCCAGCATACCCGTGATCCCAGTGAGGACAAGCGGTATAGACGATGGATGGATAATTAATTAATTAATTAATTAATGTCTAAATATTAACATTGGTTATCACTTGAATGACAATATCTACAAGCCTTATAAAAGCCCATTATGGGTTTTTTGTGTTATTTACATTTCTATGACATTATGATGGTGTTTTCATGATTGGTTCGTATTGGTTAACTTCTTTTTACACTTGACTGACAATATCTATATGAAGTATTGTGGAGTATTATGGAGTCTATGAGTTTAAATGTATTGCTTTTGACAGCAGTCGCTGTCTTTTTACACACGCGTGTGTCAAAACGATGCTTACCGAATGTGGAGAGGCACACGGTGGAGCTTTTTGGCCCGTCGTCATACGTGCCGTACAGGCAAGTGTAGCAGCCCTCGTCCTGGATGGCCACGGGCTGGATGGTGAGCGTGCTGTCCGACAGCGAGGCACTGAGCCACGCCCTCCCCTGGTAAGGAGGCTCTATCATGGGGTCGCTCCTCTTGGCGAAGGAGGCCACGTCTGAGGAGCGGCCTCCTTGCGCCGAGTTGTACCTCCAGGTGACCTGCTGCACCTTCTCGGGCAAACCGTAGGAGCACGAGAGGGACACCTTCTTGCCGCTGATGGCCGTCTTGTTGCCGTGTACGGTCACTGATGCTAGAAGAGGGACAAATGATCTGTTTTTGTTATTTGGTAATGGTAATGGTAATGGTAATGGTAATGGTAATGGTTTCATTTCATTTGAACATGCATCAGATTCCAAATGAATGCATCCCATAATCAGTTCCCAGTTCCACATGTCCAAAAGGAGTAGGAAGAAGCAAAGCTTATTAAATCCTACCCCTCCATCTGGTACTTTTACAATCACTAACTCTTACATTTGTTCACTTCCTGCTTTCCTAATATAATTTTTTTCTTCTTCCCTGAGATCATATTTCTCCTCTCTTGTAGAGAAGTATTGGATGACATTTTTAGCTAATTGCTTATTTTTAGCCTGATGCATTATTTTAGCTGTTTGAAGATGAACTATATCAGCAAGTTGAAGTATTTGTGATTTTGCTCCCTTTCACCTGAATGTGTATTTTCCCTCCCTCCTTTAATTATTGTGATGCTTCGAACACGAGGGGCCCGTTTTTGGGAGTCAAATATTTCACAATAGGACTGCCAGAACAGAAAGCGGTTGCAAATCTGTACCAGCTGTTCCTGCTTAGTGGAAAGAGTCCTGTTCTTCCCGTCTGTGTGGGTAAAAAAAAATGTTGTATTAACAAGCCGGCCTGAGCCTCGACCTCCTTGTCAGGTGGACCAGGTTAAGGACAGGTTTGACATGCACGTGACATGACGCTGTGTCTTCACTGTTGGTGTGTTCAATGGCAACTAAAGCAGAAACAAATCTCAAGTCCATTTAATCATGAAAGGTCAACACTGGTCATATTTGGCCTTTTGTGGCCTGTTTGCCACCAATTGGACAAAGAGGAGCAGTACACACAGGAAGTCACATGATGCTCTTGTTATGTTGTTATATCATCTTGAAAACATTTTTAAACTTCTTTTTACACTTGCAAGACAACAACACTGAAATGCTTGAGACACACCTGCAAAGCCACTCCCACTTGCTGTTTTATTGTATCCGTGTTTTAATTTTCTGTACCACTTGTCCTTACTAGGGTCGCTGGAGAGCTGGAGCCTATCCCAGCTGTCTATGGGGGAGAGGCTACGTACAACTAGGGACTGGATCGCTCAATAAATAGTGGTAAATATGCTTTTTTTGTACAAGCACTTCGACCGGTAATGCTGGCATTGATAACATGAGGCGGGTGTCCTGGCTGGTCCGCCGCTAAAGTAGGCAGTGGTGGTCAGGAGGGCAATCGCAGGGATGCTATTCTTTTCTAAAAAGCTAAAGCTGTTGTTTCAAGGTCAGATTTCTCCCATATTGTTGCTTTAAATCCGCTAGCCACAAAGTCAAGTGCCGTAGCGGTATTTTCCCAGGCCATGCTAAGCTAAAAAGAATGTGCAATCACTTCCCAGGAGGCCTGGCTGAGGATATTATATGAGAGGCATGGAGCGGGACCACTTTGAGGATATGAACTCGTTCTTCCTGTCAGTAGAGTTATAAATCATGCAGATCTCAAAGGGAGCCTTCCTCCATGTGTTCATGGCTTACATTAGATTCCTGGACTTCATCAGCGCTCATTGATTGTCTTCGGTCATATTTTGCTTTAAACATGTAAAACATGTTAAAAAAAAAAAAGACTGAAATTGACTTTTATTTGGCTTTAATCAGCCATAAGATACGCATATGGTGCTACAAACGTTTGCAGAAACGGGGTCCTGATTGGTGAAATGCATACCGTGGAAACTCAATTAGGCAGCAAAGAACTACAGAGCCAACATCATAGACTGGCGGTGAAGCTGACTTCCGCTTCCTGCTTCCACGTATTAGCAAGCAAATAGGCTGCTAAACACGGCGTTTAGTGATAAAAATACATAAAGAAACAGTTGGACTCATGCAATACACTTGTATGACCGTTAAAGGGGACTGATTATGCTCGGTTTCTGCCCTTTGTATCGAGTTGTGGACTCCTATAGAGCAGCTACACACAATAACCCGCACAAAGAGCTTTCTAGATCTTCCAGAATCTGTAATCTATAGCCCAATAGTTAATACCCATTTGTAAACTCTGCATAACGCGTATTACAATTTTAATTTTTACAAAAAGCTTGGGTTAGAAATGCGCCCCCCGCCCACAAGTCCCAAACTTGACATCAGGTAAATTCATAATATGAATATTCTAATGATTTGGGACATGAATTATGGTGAAATGATGCATAAATCCTTAAAATGTGACAACATAGTGACACAAAACTGAAACAGAACCACAGCATTTAGTCCCTAGAACAGGTTTTGATGCAGTAAATAGTCCTAAAATCAAGTTTTCTGCCCTTTGTGTTGAGTTGTGGACTCCTATAGAGCAGCTACACACAATAACCCGCACAGAGAGCTTTCTAGATCTTCCAGAATCTGCACCAATTTATGCAGACCCATAGGGTCTGTTTAATTTAGTCCACAGTCACACTCATAAACGCTCCAGATACGTAGGTCTACGTTTACGTGAAGGAAGTCCAGATTGCATTGATGTCAGGAGTCAAACGTCATTATCTGACGCTTTGGCATCGTTTAAGATGACAATACAACAAGAATGTTACTAGCACATATTCATTCTTTGTTTTTGTGAACAACAACGCGATGGAGGTCTTACCGGTGACAATCAGGCAGGTGCGTCCTTGCTTGGGACCCGAATGGACCATGTCAAAGATGCAAGTGTAGCAACCTTCGTCCCTGAAGCCCACCCTCTGGATGGTGACGGCCGAGGTGTCCTTGGAAGACGGGGTGAGCTCCACGTGCTGCTGGCCGCTCACACTGTCCCTGTTGCCCGGCTGGTAGCTCAGCAGCGTCTGGTTCTGGACATCCAGCCAGCGCACCTGTCTCACAGATTCGCCTCTGTCCCTCGAAAGGGCGCAGGTTAACGTGAACGGCTTCCCCACGGTGGCTTGGGTACGCTCCGGTGCCGATACCTTACCTTGGGCGCAAGCACACTAAGAATCACTAATTGTATTCTACAGGTGTACATGCATGGTCCTGAGTGGAATAGCAAGGATTTACCCTGGAGTTTCCCCACCATCAGCAGGAGGAAACACACGTGCAGACCAGTTCTACAGGAGACCCGCGTCATCATCACCTTGGTCCTTGCTCCTGGAACATAAGCAGGATGTGGTGAGTAGAAACACGGCATCAACTTTCCTTAGAATTATCGCATTCACCCCAATAGAAGGTATTAGTCGTAGCTTTTCTTCCTGTCACTCACACTCACCAGTGACCAGCTGAAAAAGTCATTGGAAAAAAATGCACTTTAAAAAAAAAATGTGCCTAAAAAATGATTTTTCCCAGTCTTCATAAACAAGGGTTGTCTTATATTCGGGTCAATAACAATATCACAACTATACCTAAAGATCCAACCACAGTATAAACCTCCTTAGCTCACATGATTTCAGGCTTTTCAAGGACTGTAAAATCTATAGCCCAATAGTTAATACCCATTTGTAAACTCTGCATAACGCGTATTACAATTTTTACAAGAATAAAATCAAAATAATTGGCAAAGCTGGGATTAGACCATCGTGAGACAAGTTAGCTTTCCCCTTTGACCACACCATCTATCATGTCATAAGTGGACTTGCTTGGGTTAGAAATGTGGTTCCCCCCCATAAGTCCCAAACTTGAAATCAGGTAAATTATGAATATTCTATTGATTTGAGACATGAATTGTGGTAATAGATGTAATGATTCCGGTCAAATGATGCAGAAATCCTTAAAAATCCTTAAAATGTATTCCATTGCAACTTCTGTACAAGTAAACCTTCAACATAGTGACACAAAACTGAAACAGAACCACAGCATTCAGTCCCTAGAACAGGTTTTGATGCAGTAAAAAGTCCTAAAATCCTCCAAACATGCACTTACCTCTTGTTGGTCCTAATGTTGTACCTCAGCACCATGTACACACGAAACTGTCATTTCCTAACATCCTTTTTAAAGCACACAAAGGCTTTCCCTTCCTCCTGACTGTTTCCAATTGTGTGCACAAATGTGCACCAGCAGGGTGAAGCTCCAGATTGCAATGATGAAGCCCACAGACAAGAAGGGAGATACGGGAGAGGAGAGGGGACGACTGGAAAGAATCGTGTTGATCTCACGGCGCCCTCTAGCGTGCAGTAGCAGTAGTAGTAGTAGTAGTTACTAGTAGTAGTAGCAGTAGTTTCACAGTAGCAGAGAAGGAAAATCAAGCCGTTTAAAAATGGTTTTCTACAGTGCACAGGAAAGGGAAGTACAGTTATTTCCTTCATTACGGTTATTCAATTCCAATATTTTTGTGGTTAGGGCATAGAAAACCTATTTAAGATGTTCTAAATTTAAAGCGCTATATAAGACATAACACCCCTATAGTCACCCTTACACCCCTATTAACCAATACGGTTGCCATAATGACAGAAATGAAGACATATTAGAAATAAATAAGACTGTAAGGGCAGAGGTGACATCGCCTCGACGCCATTTTAAAGGGAACCTGCAGGATAGCGTTCATCGCGTGTCACCGTCCAGCCAAGCCACACGCAAACTTTGTGCGCGTGAAGGTTTGCGCATCCATACATGCATACCACTAAGCTGAAAAATTATCAACTTTTCATCGTTGCCGCCCAGATGAGCACCAATCAGCGGGAGTTTTATTGATCGACCAATGAGTGGACAGGATGCTAATCAGTACGTTATACTTGCCGTGTTAGATTTAGAGCTATATGGCATTTGTAAAAAAAAAAAAAAGATATATATAATTAATTATTAATAATTAAAATAATAATTATTGGTAATAATTATTAATAATATATTAATTATAATATTCAATAATTAAGCAGCAGCTTGGGAACTCGTTGCCGCCAGACTGCTGTATCGATGAATCCAGCAGAGGGCGCCGTCTCGCAACTTCACTGAATTTAAGATGTGTTAAGTAAGTATGGTGTTTTTTCACCATTGAATACCATTGAATGTGCTGTTATATATAATATATAATGAGTTTCGGAAACAACAGCCTTACTTCAAATAAGTCAATGAGTCACAAAGCCGAGATGTACTTTAAATCAAATATTGTCAGCATATCATGTTAAATATGAAAGCGGTCCTTGTATGTTCTTCATTCTTTCCCAGAGAGCGTCCTGACGACGTCTACCCCCTCAACAACACACTGCCTGGTCTTACTGTCACCGTTCTTCATAACGGGGGCCACTTTCATCAGCAGGGGGTTGTAAGGTCCGTTGTGGGTGTCGGGGTTTATGGTCTTAGCGTCCGTGCGTTGGAATTTGAGGAGCTGCAGCTGCTGGTTCTCCAGCCTGAGCTTCCTGTTGCGCTCGGTCAAAGCCTCGTGCTCGAGTTGTGCGGTGTTGAAGCGCTTCTTCAGCTCGGGGAACTCCAGCACGTGCGATGGCTCCACCGTCTGTGTCCTGGACTCCTGGGCTAGTTCTTTAGAAGCCACCAGGTCCTTTTGCTGGCTCTCCAGGTGGCGACACATCTCGGCCAACTTCAGGACCCTGGTGCCCTTGGTGATGATGGTCCTCAGGCTCTTGGCGACATTGTTGCTGCGAAGGCTGATCTCGTTGATCATCATCTGGACCGGCACTCGATCCTGAGCCATCTGGCTCAGGAGCATGTGGATCTTGGCTTTGGCGTTGTTCCTGGCGGCCGTCAGCTTAGCCGTCATGGCCGAGTTGTTCTTCTCGGTGGTTTCTAGCCGGGACTGCGTCTCGATGATGGTGTTGTACAGCGCCACGCCCTTCTTGGACGTGGTGACCGAGATTTGTTTTTTCATCTCCATGAGCTCCACGTTCTCCTTCTCGATGACGTAGCGCTTCTCCGCCTTTTGGTTCTTCAGGACCTTCACATTCTGATCCAAGAAAGACTCCTCCACCTCGAAGGCCTTATTCTTCTCATACGCCGAGTGGGCCTCCATGGTCTCGCTGTACAGCCTGTGGATGGTCGCCAAGTCCCGCTGATGGTGTCGCTCCAAGTGGATCAACGTATCCTCAAAACCCACTCGAGACTGCAGGAAGTAGGCGGCCATAGTTTTGCTGAGGAACTCCAGCTTCCGGCCTATGACCTCTTGGCCAATGTCCCACTGCTCCTGCAGGAACTTGACCCTCTTCTCCTGCAAGGTGCACAGACGCTCCACATTCTCCTGGTGGACGCGCCACACCTGGGTGGAGAGACGCTCGGACTCCTGCACACCGCATGCAAACCTGTCCACGGCACGGTTCAGGTCCTGATCGCGCCGCTCGAACGTCCGGCGAAGAGCCGCAATGTCCTCCTTGAGCTGGACGCATCTGTCGCTGCGCAGACCGAGGCGATAGGTGTCCTTCAGCTTCACCGCGTTCGCTGCCGTGTAGGCTTTCTCCTTCTTCAGCTTGTCCCGCAGGATCTGGGGGCGGAGACTGGGGTCGTCTCCTGTACCTTTGCCCTTCTTTCCTTTTCCTTTTCTCGGCATCTTGGCGTGCTCAGCTTGCGTGGAATAATTTCAAAATTGTACGGCAAATGTGCTTGTACAAGGAGGGGGTTAAATATTTAGTTTCCACTGGGAGTAGGACAAAGATGACATCACTGACTGTCACTTAGTGTGATGCATTAGAGAGAATGATGCAACACTGTCATGATGACATGATGTATATTTTCCCTTTGTTGACGTAACTAAGGCATATTTCTTATGTACAGTAGTACATTTGTGTGTCATCAAAGTGAAATTCAATATGGAAGAACATTTGATGGATTTTTTTCATTTGTTAAATTTCTTTAAATCACTCCATAACTACACATTTGGATCAAGTGTTTTTCTTGTGTGATCACATATAATTGTCTATGTCGACTGACAATTTCATCACTAAACCTTGAGATCATTGACTTTTAAACACTTAATTTATAACCGGGGGAAAGCACCATATTTGTGTGTCATACACTTGAACATTTCGCTAGATTGCATTTACCGAACCGTTGTCTCATTATGTGACTTCAACAAAGCGCATTACCGCTCCAATATGGCTGCCACGCACACGCATCGAAAGCTAATGCTAGTGCATAAGGCTGCTAGGTAATATTTAATTTTTTTTAATGATTGAACAATTGTACTTAAACAATGTATGTGTTATATACACACACACATAATCATTGACATGGCAATCAATATAGTACAAATTAATAAAAACATTACCCATAGACGGTGGGTTCACTAAAATGTTACGTCATCAATTTGCGACGGAAGTCCAACGAAGTTCTAGCAATGACGTATATTTTAGCCGACCATTGCAACTTGACACATGAATTACAATCAAAGCAAACATTGCGTTTATAATTACTATTATTATGACTAAAATACGATTTGGTGCCAGTATGCTCTAAAATCCTCCATTACCGTACATTGGTTATTTGGTGGCTGTTGAATAGACACAGCGTCATGTCGTTTCTGGTGGATTCTGTCATCATGTTCACCTCTCAGGTAGCGTAAATAGCTAAATAGTATTTTTTTACCTCTGAATTTAAATCTTTATTAGGTGTGCTTTAGTTCAACCTTGCTCGTAACAAGATACAATTAAAAGTAAAAGAACAAGCTGAATATAAATATATATAAACGTTAGTTGTATTTTTGTCCATTTGCAGGTGCTATTCTTTGGTTTTGGGTGGTTGTTCTTTATGCGTCAGCTTTTCAAAGACTATGAGGTACATATTATTTCTGACTAGTCTTTTATTACCGTTATTAAAGTGTCGGCCTGCGTGTTTGCATATGTTTATATATGATATGTTTGTATATGTTCCCAGGTGCGTCAGTACGTGGTACAGGTGGTATTCTCCATCACCTTTGCCTTTTCGTGTACCATGTTTGAGCTCATCATCTTTGAGATATTGGGTGCCTTGAGTAGCAGGTAAGGAAGGACATGACGGGGACCTCTTGTTATGCGATGCATTCAAATTCATGTCTGCTTCAAGTTCCAGGTATTTTCACTGGAAGCTGAACCTCTATGTGATTCTACTGGTTCTCATCTTTGTGGTGCCCTTTTACATCGGGTATTTTGTGGTTAGCAACATACGCCTGTGTAAGTAACGACATGTATCTACGTATCTATCTCACCTATCTAACAAAGGTCTGTTTGCTTTGTGTAGTGCACAGACAGAGGCTGCTGTTTGCATGCATGGTGTGGTTTACCTTCATGTATTTCTTCTGGAAATTGGGCGATCCATTCCCCATACTGAGTCCAAAACATGGTGAGTCGGCGTCCTCGCTCCTCCCTGCGTGTAAACAGTATAAGCACAGTACATGTTACATTGGTTATTATATTTCCTTCAGGCATTCTGTCCATCGAGCAGCTGATCAGTCGTGTGGGTGTGATCGGCGTCACGCTGATGGCTCTCTTGTCGGGCTTCGGTGCCGTCAACTGTCCCTACACGTACATGTCATACTTCCTAAGGTAGGCTCAGCTTTCAGTTTCAGTTACGTTCCTCAGGATATCATAAGTCTCAATAGGTCGTCATAACAACAACAACAGAAGGGATGGTCATTATTTGCTTTTACTGTTTTAGACCTGGGCAAAGTGGATTGATCCGCTGGTGGAATTTCTTGGTTTCAATCGGTTATTTCAGGGCTGCATGTGTTTGTTTACATGTCAATCATGAATTAATGTATGTTTACATTTCTATTATTACAGTTACAAGTTCCAAAACCCGCATGTTAGGTTAACTATATGTGCTATATGTATTAGGTTTGTCTATATGAGCCCTGTGATTGGCTGGCCACCAGCCTCTCACCCCAAGTCAGCTGGGATAGGCTCCAGCACCCCCGCGACCCTCGTGAGGATAAGCGGTAGAAAACGAATGAATGTTTTATTTAGCATTTTTTTAATTACTTTTGACAGGAACGTAACAGACAGCGACATCCTGGCTTTGGAGAGGCGGTTGCTCCAAACGATGGACATGATTGTTAGCAAGAAAAAACGGTAGGTTAAAAATCCATGCATACTGTATGTACAGTAGAGTGCAAAACTATTTTCCTCCTTCCCCTTTTTGTATGTTTACATGTTTCAGATGATCAAACAGTTAAAATATTAGTCAATGACAACAAAAACATAACTTTACTGACATCAATTGAGCTCTACTAGTCAGGAAAAGGTTATAAAGCCATTTCCTAAGCTTTGGGACTCCAGCAAACCACAGTGAGAGCCATTATCCACAAATTTGCGAAAACATGGAAGAGTGGTGAAACTCCCCAGGAGCGGCCGGCCAACCAAAAAGACCCCAAGAGCACAGCGACGACTCATCCAAGAGGTCACAAAAGACCCCGCAACAACATCCAAAGAACTGCAGGCCTCAGTTAAGGTCAGTCAGTGTTCATGACTCCACCGTAAGAAAGACACTGGGCAGAAATGGAAGCCATGGTGGAGTTCCAAGGGCAGAAATGGAAGCCATGGTGGCGTTCCAAGGGCAGAAATGGAAGCCATGGCGGAGTTCCAAGACCCAAACCGCTGCTGAACAAACAATTTTGCCAGAAAAACATCTTGAGAATATTCCCCCAAAAGTCTGGGGGAATACTCTGTGGTCTGACGAGACAAACTGTGTGTCCTAGTACATCTGGCGTAAAAGTTTCAGAATAAGTACATCATGCCAACAGTAAAACATGGTGGTGGTAGTGTGATGGTTTTGCTGCTTCAGGACCTGGAAGACTTCCTGTGATAAATGGAATCATGAATTCTGCTGTGGGGCTGCACGGCGGTCAAGTGGTTAGCGCGCAGACCTCACAGCTAGGAGACCATGGTTCAATTCCACTCTCGGCTATGTTCTCACACATGCTAGGTTAATTGGCCACTCCAAATTGTCCGTAGGTATGAATGTGAGTGTGAATGGTTGTTTGTCTATATGTGCCCTGGGATTGGCTGGCCACCAGTCCAGGGTGTACCCCGCCTCTCGACAGCTGGGATAGGCTCCAGCACCCCCGCGACCCTCGTGAGGATAAGCGGTAGAAAATGAGTGAATGAATGTGTACTATATTGTGTAATATGAGCGTAAATGTAACTATAGGGGTGTTATTTCATGCCTAGAGGGCTCTAATAGTGTTTATAAAACACATTTGGAAGGTCGTGAACAGGTTTTCTATGCTCTAAGTAAGAAAATATTCCATTAATAAGGAGAAATCCTACTTCACCGGAATAAGCGGTAGAAAATGAATGAATGAATTCTGCTGTTAACCAAAAAAAAACAAAAAACGTGAAGCTGAAACCAACTTGGTTCTGCAGCAGGACAATGAACCAAAACAAACCAGCAAGTCCACCTCTGATTGGCTGAAGAAGTCCTGAGTCCAGAGTCCTGACCTCAATCCTATTGAGTCGAGTTAAAAAGACACTTCAGTGTGGCTGAATGACAACAATTCTGCAAAGCTGCAAAGCTGAATGGGCCACAATTCCTCCTCAGCCATGAAAGAGACTCATTGCAAGTTATCCCAAATTTTGATTGCAGTTGTTGCTGGTCAGGGCGGCGTTGTCATGGACTAATATTTCTATTAGTTTGCTGATCTGAAACATTAAAGTTTGCCCAACATGCCAAACTGTTTTATGAAAGACGTTTGTCCTGGTGCAGCATCGCCATGACGCGGAGGCAGATGTACCAACGTGGCGAGGACCACAACAAACAGACGGGACTGTGGGGCATGATCAAGAGCGTCACGTCGCCGCCAACGGGGAGCGAAAGTACCCTTCCTTTTAACACCCACCTGATTAAAATGGCCTCTTCCCTTCCTGACCGCCGTTGCTCTGCTTCCATGCAGACCTGTCACTCATCCAGCAGGAGGTCAACGCCCTGGAGGAGCTCAGCAGACAGCTCTTCCTGGAGACCGTAGACCTGCAAGCCACCAAGGTAAGGTCGTCGTTAACAAGTAGAAATGTTGCGGTGACGCTGACTCCATTTGTCTTTAGGAGCGCATTGAGTACTCCAAGACGTTCCAGGGAAAGTACTTCAACTTCCTCGGCTACTTCTTCTCCATCTACTGCGTGTGGAAGATTTTTATGGTGAGGCCACCAACGGCAGACTTGCTGAATTATTCTTAATAATATTTCTACCTGTCCGTCACAGGCCACCATAAACATCGTGTTCGATCGCGTGGGAAAGACGGATCCTGTGACCAGAGGCATTGAAATAACGGTCAACTACTTGGGCATCCAGTTTGATGTAAGACCTCGTTCCGTGCACGCTGATACACACCCAGAATGGGAAGACAACGTATGGACAAATGTATAAGATGGGGGTGTCCAATGTGTGGTCTTCCTCCCTGGACGAGACACCTCAGCCACCTTTCCATTGTGACTACAGACGTAGTTTACCACCACCAAAATGTAATCCCGTGTTATTCTTTTTCTTCATAATATCTCCAAGTTATTTCTCAGAAAAATTGTGACTTTCCTTTTAAAATATATAATTTTGCCTAAATATTTTGACTTTATTATCAAAAAATTATAGCTGCTTTTCACATTTCTGCATTTTTTAATTTCCCAAATATTTCGATTTATGGATGTAAAATTATGACTTTATTCTTGTAACTCATAATATTATTTATTTCATATTTATATTATATATAATTATTTATTTTAGCATTTAATATTATCATCTTATTCTCAGTTTTGCTGTTTTTTTTATTTTTTATAATGTGGCACAGGTCACAAAAAAACTGCAAATGCTGCACTTTGGACACCCCCGACTTAGGGTGAATAAGATTTACCTTAAAAACGGCCCAATTTTTGGGTGAATAAGATTTACCTTAAAAACGGCCCAATTTTTGGACAAAACAAAAAGTATACTGGTTTTATTTGATTAATTATTATTTTTTTCTTGTATTTATTTATTTTTTATTGTCTTTTTTCAGGTGAAGTTTTGGTCTCAGCACATCTCCTTCATCCTGGTGGGCATCATCATCGTGACATCCATACGAGGCCTACTCATCACCCTGACGAAGGTACAAAGATGACGCCACGGCGACGCCTCTGCGTCAGTCTGAATGAGTCCTCTCCCTTTGTAGTTCTTCTACGCCATATCCAGCAGCAAGTCCTCCAACGTCATCGTGCTGGTACTGGCTCAGATCATGGTGAGAACCCTCGTTCTTCATCTCACCCGGTCATCGTTAAGCCAGCGTCGTTACATTTGCGTCTCGTGACGTCATCAGGGCATGTACTTTGTGTCGTCGGTGCTGCTGATGCGCATGAGCATGCCGCTGGAGTACCGCTCCATCGTCACGGAGGTGCTGGGGGAGCTGCAGTTCAACTTCTACCACCGCTGGTTTGACGTCATCTTCCTCGTCAGCGCCCTGTCCAGCATCCTCTTCCTCTACCTGGCCCACAAGCAGGCACCAGAGAAACACATGGCGCTCTGACAACGCCGTGTACTACGTAAATCTTTTTTTTTTAACTTTAATGGTAGTGGAATTGATCCTGTGCAGTGTTCCTGAATCAGGAGCGAATGCTATGGGAAACATTAGGAATAAAAGTTGGGATTTGTACTTTGGATTTTTCATCTTGGCTGAACAGACTTGAGCAAAGCCATTATTATTTCATTTCGTATCGCTTGACTAAACCATTCACTTTCCATTGAGGGCAAAATAATCCTTCTGGCTCACTTTCTGGATTTATTCTTTTAAAATATGTCATTTTTTAATGAAGGGAATGAATCATCATAAAAAGTCTTTTCAAGCACTAAAAAGACAAGACGTACCATTTGGTCACAGCTCTTTTTTTTTTAATCACAGCAAGTCTGAAGCAGTAAAACGGCTCCAGGCCATCACACTACCACCACCACATTTTACCACATATGATGTTCTTTTTCTGGAACGTGGCATTAGTTTTACACCAGATGTAATAATAAGACACACGTCTTCCAAAAAGTTCCAACATTTGTCTCCTTAGAGTATTTTCCCATTTTGCCAGTGTTTTCCAACAAAATTCAGACGAGCTTTGATGTTCTGGTGGCTTTCATCTTGGAACTCTGACACCCATGCAGCCCCAGACCACGACGCACGCTACCACCATCATTCTTGACTTTAGGAAAGACAAAATGATCTTAGAGCCCCCAAAGGGGACATGGAAATAAAAATTGATGGTCAAAGTCAAACTTTTGCAAGCTATTGCAAAAGTTTTCCGTTACCACACAAAACTATGTTTGGTAGCAGCAGGACACGCTTCCCAGGACACGCTTCCCAGGACACGCTTCCAGTCATAGCTTGTTTCCGCATGGTGTAAAAATGGGGTGCAGATGCATCATTTCATTTCCATCTTCCATCTAAAGTGAAAGTAAAGGAAGAAGAACGGCTATAAAGACGAATGGGCTGCTCTTTATTTGGAGTTTCAAAGCAAACATCCACTCTGAACACGGAAGAGCTCACAAACGTTTTTTTTCTCCATTATTTCTTCTTATTATATATATATATATATATATATATATATATATATATTAAAAATAGAGAGCGGGTGAGATAAAGTTATGTTGCTAGCAAGAAGGCTAACTGGTGTGTCGTCCCCTCTTAAAGTCTGTCATCCAAACTTGCACAAGAAGAAGATGAAGACACGGATGGCGTCTGCAAAGAGACAAACACGTCATTGAGTTGGAGACGGAATTGAAAAGAAACTTTAAAAAGTGAACCTTTACATCGGAATGATGATTTTATGGTGATAGTTTATAGATGTGGTTGCCGTGGATACAAGAGTGTACATTCCTTCATAGAATACGTAAAGCTGCTCACTCTCTCTCTAGCCGGAGTTTGCCGTTCCTCCTCTCCGTTGTGGACTTGGTTCTCGGCTCGTGGCGTCCACTGCAGCATCTCCCGTGTGATGGCCACCCCTTTGGCCTTCAGCTGCTCGTAGACGCTCTTGGTGGCCACCAGCAGCTCCAGAGAACTTCCGCTGCCGTGGATCAGGTCCACCACCTCGTTGTGGGTGCTCATCTCCACGTTCTTCCCGTTGACCTCCACCACCAAGTCGTCGTCCTCCAGACCGGCCCGGTCGGCGACTCCGCCCTTCACCACCTGAGATGAACGTTGGCCTCCCACGTCACAGCGGTTTTCATCTTGCGTGCGTCAGCGACAACGCATCACTCCCGTTCTCAAAACGCTCCGCTGGATTCCCATCGTTTCCCGGACCGGGTACAAGATTTCCAGTTTGACCCATCAGTGTTTCCATGGCAACGCTCCCCGCTACCTCAAGGAACTAGTTTCCCTTCAACCGTCAACACGCAAACTCCGTTCCTCAAACGCCGACCTTCTTAAACACGTCAAAACCAAGCTTGGAACCACGGGAGAGCGGGCCTTTTGCTCAGTCGCCCCACAGTTTGCTGACCCTTTTAAAAGAGGACTTAAAATCTTTTACCTTTTTTAGCAGATGTTTAGTCTATTTGCCCCATGTTGTTCATTTTACCCCCACGTTTTTAATACTTTTTTTTATCTTGCACTCAAGTTTTTAATACTTTTGTTTTTTTTCTCTGAAGTTTTCTTTTTTATTCATTTTTCCTGTGAAGCACTTTGTGATTCTGAAGAATGGAAAGTGCATTATAAATTGAATTCATTATTTTTATTATTTTATTATTTTATTATTTTATTATTTTATTATTTTATTTTATTATTTTATTATTTTATTATTTTATTATTTTATTATTTTATTATTTTATTATTTTATTGATGCATGTTCAAATGAAGTTAAACCATTATTATTATTATTATTATTATTATGTTATTATTATCATTACTTTTATTATTATTATTATTATTATTATTATTATTATGATTATTATTTTAATTATTATTATTATTATTATCATCACATAGACGTGGTTGCTTACCTCTTTAATGTACTGGCCATAAACCCCCGAGATGCCGTTTAAGTGGAAGCCAAATCCAGACGCTCCCTTCTCCATCTTACACAGTTTAGGCTTGAGTTCCTCCTCCTTCTCCTCCTTCTCCTCCTTCTCCTCCTCCACAGCAGGTGTGGATGACGTCACCATGGGGAAGGTGGTCGCCTCGGAGTAACTGGGTGGGGAAAGAGAGTCCTTCTTCTCCTCCCAGAAGAGCATGGGTGACACCTGAGCCTGCGTGGGCCCCAACATGTTCATTCATATTTCACATCACGTTTCAAATATGAATTATGTATTCAAATACCATATTTGGAATGAGCTTGTGAACTGGCGGTCTTACCTGAGCGTACATGAGGTCGGCGTCCTTGTCCACCACGAGGAGGCAGCACTTGGCGCCACTCCGCCTGATGGCGTCCACCACCTCCTCATGAGTCCGGCCGTTTACCTCCAGGCCGTCCACAGCCACCAGCCTGTCCGAGTCCCTGAGACCCCCCGTCTCTGCTGGACTCCCCCTGTCTATGTCCCTGATCACGTGTCCTGTAGGAAAGGACGCTGTGAGCGCGCTCATCTCCATGGTTACAAGAGTTGCCAAAGACCTGCCTCCGGTGCCGGGCTCCTCCTTGAGCAGGAAGCCGTACCCGCCGGGCCCTTTGGTCAAGTGGACGATGCGTGGCCGGTGAGGGAGACACTTGGTGGTGGCGAAGCGTGTGGTGATCTTGAGGGACAGGCTTTGGTAGTGGCGGTCCGCCTCGTCGTCCACCAGGAGGAACACCAGGCTGCTGCCCGCCATCTTGATCTTGTCCACCACTTGTTCGTACGCGCAGCTCTCGATGTTCTCCCCGTTGACTTCCAGAAGACGGTCGTTCAGTTGGACCCCGGCCTGGTCTGCCGCACCGCCCGGGACCACCTCCGTTATGAAGACGCCCTGCTCACCTGGGAAGGATTTACACCAAAGGACTTTTTATGGCTTTTCAGGTCATTTTGGCTTTTATCAATGAATATGTGTCACATTTGCCAGAGGATATTCAATAAAAACATTTACAATCTTCATGTCTGATTCTTTAATGAGCCTGAAATGACAAAGCTACACAAAAGGCATTTCACCAAATGAGCCTTTGAAATCCACCGGAAAGGACATTTTTATCCTCCTACTTTATATGCCTTTTGTTCACGTTCAACTACTGGCCTTCTGGCTTGCAGTTTAGCATTTGGCCACCAGATGGTGCTGCGTTCCCCACCATTTCAAGCATGCAGAAACACTCACATTGGAAATAAATCCACAATAAAGTTCTGCTACATTTAGAAATATTGAGAGCAGAGACTTAAAACTTCATTTGAAAATAAATTTATAACTTTATTTGTA
The DNA here is from genome assembly GCF_030265055.1 of Doryrhamphus excisus. Lineage (NCBI taxonomy): Eukaryota > Metazoa > Chordata > Actinopteri > Syngnathiformes > Syngnathidae > Doryrhamphus > Doryrhamphus excisus. Next base: position 21,450,346 of record NC_080474.1, read on the forward strand.
AATGTTAAACTAAATGTAAATTCACTACTTTATTCTCATCAATGGACAATTTTATTCTGGTAATAATATGACTGCTTTTCTCATAAATGTACAACTTTTTTCATGTAATCATCAAACTTTTCTTGAAAATGTATTACTTTTAATACATTTACATTTTTTCATAAATTTACATTTCTTTCATAAATTCACAACTTTATTCTCTTAAATTTGTGACTTCATTCTTGTAATATTATGCCTTTTTTGTTGTAAATTAATAAATGGACAACTTTTCTTCTAATAGTATGACTTTTTTCTTGTAAATTCACAACTTTATTCTCTTAAATTTATAACTTCATTCTTGTAATAGTATGACTTTTTTCCTCGTAAATTCACAACTTTACTCTCATAAATGGAGAGTATAAAACTTTATTCTTGTAATATTACTACTGTTTTTCTCATAAATGTACAACTTTTTTCTGGTAATAATCAAACTTGTAAATTGCTGACGTTAGTCTACTACATTTATGACTTTATTCTTGTAATATGATGTTTTTTTCTCGTAAATTTATTGGTTTTAATACATTTACATTTCAGATTTTCTAATAATTGTGAGATGTAATTAACATTTTTTTGTTATAACTTTACAACTTTATTCTTGTAAATGTCTGACTTTATTCTAGTACATTTATGACTTTATTCTTGTAATATTATGATTTATTCTCATAAATTTATTTTTAAATGCATTAAAAAATGTCATAAATTAACTTTTTTCATAAAATTTCATCTTATTATTTTACTTTTATTTTACTTTATTCTTGTAACATGACATCTTTTTTCTCGTAAATTCAGAACTTTATTCTCATAAATGGACAACATTATTGTCATAATATTATGACTTTTTCTTGTTAATTTATTTTTTTATACATTTACATTTTTCATAAATTTACATTTTTTTCTCCACAAGGTTACAACTTTATTCTCCTAATGTTATGATTTTATTCTTGTAACAGTATGTTTTTCTCGTCAACTTACAACTTATTTAATTCATTTATGATGTTTTCCTCATTAATTTCCAACTTTATTCTCGTAATATTATGACTTTTGTCTTGTGAATTTACAACTTTTTCTTGTAAATCTGTGACTTTATTCTTGTAATATTACAACTGTTTTTCTCATAAATTTACAACTTTTTTCTTGTACATTTACTGCCTTATTTCTTGTAATAACACACCTTTTACTCATAAATTACATACCCACTGACGGTATAATACTATAGAAATTAAACTTGAGTAGCAATGAAATGTATGTATTGGCTGTTTTATGATGCCGTCACTAAAAAGTCTCACCTTTAACCGAGCGAAGAGAGAAGCCATAGCCAGAGCCGGACTTGACCAGGTAGCAGAGTCGAGCTTTTAGGTCCCGCCGGTCCCCGCCGTTGACCGCTGGTGTATGTTGAGGCTCACCCAGGTTGGCTCCTTGGGTCTTGGCCTGCTTGTAGGAAGCTTCATCAAGAATGTGGAAGGTGACCGTGGCCCCGCTGCTTCTCACCAGCTCCACCACCTAAAAGGCCAAGACACAAAGTAGTTCAGGACTACGTAGCGCAGTACAGGTCCACCCAGCACATACACACCTCAGAATGGGAAAGCCCATCCACAAATTTTCCATTGACTCGAAGGATGCGGTCTCCATCTTTCATGCCGGATAGTTCAGCAGGACTTCCCGTATCCAAGCAGCGGATCAGGTGGCCATCCTCGCCCTGCTCCGCCCTCAAGTAGAAGCCCAAAGTCTGACCCGGCAGCTTGGTTAGAGAAATCACCTTTGGCTTGTAGGCGGCCATGTTCTACCAGAGACAATCAGGACTTATTGTGATGTAATGGCATCCCTTCCTATTCAAATGATGATGAAATGATGATGAAATGCCTTAGAAACGTCCTCCGATGAGTTCATCTTGCATGCACGTGTCACACGTAGTTAATGGTTAATCACTCAAGTTGGTGATGACTCCGACGGCAAAGACCAGCTGAACTTTGAACCCACATTATTACCCTTGTTATCAAATGTTATTATTGTTAAATGATAGTGACCAGCACATGCACGTGCAAATCAACATCATTTGTAACAACGCTAAATTTTACATTCAAAAATAACAAATTCTTTTAAATTTCAAATGTATTGTCTTAAAATTCCAAAACATGTTATAGTTTTGTTTAGATTTTAAAAAATCAAATAAAAGAAAATAAATACTTGTATGTATGACAATGACTGCAGAATATAATAGAGTACTATTTGTATATAATAATGTTTAATTTTTTGAAATAGCAGGAATAATGTAAAGTTAGTCTAAACGTAGACATCAGCATGAGGACATCAACTTGTATTGCTCGTCTGTTTAAGTACAGCCCAGTGACGCCAACGCCATCAATCACAAGCGGTCAAGTGCGGGCTCGCTCACCGTCAGCTCCAGTCTTGACTCGGTCGCCGTCCCAAAGCCAGAGAGCGTACCTGTGGCTGCTCCAGGTGCGTCCGGAGTCTTCTAATGCCCAAGTCCTCAGAGAGGACTTTGATGGGCCAAAGGTGAGCCTAAAGGTTGAGTTATTTAACAGTGACACCAAGGAGTGCCTCCGCAAGGCTGGGAAGCGTTATGTCATCGCTTCTTGGAAAGAAGCCTTATTACGACTTTATTCTCGTGATATTACCACCTTCTTTCTCAAATGTACTACTTTACTCATAATATTATGACTTTTCTTGTCGATGTACAACTTTGTTTACAAAAATCTCAGTTTCAATACGGCCCTAATACTTTGTCATACAAAGTATTCCTGTTTATGAATGAAAATACATCAAGATATGATCAAGATATGAGTGCTTGAGTGTGGTTTCCCAGGTGGGAGGGTGCTTAAGCTATAAAAACTTACAGTATGATTCCTCAGCTGTTTGGGATGGGACAAAGGTGAGACCGTCTCAACTCAGTCCTGAAAACAAATGCACTGAAATTACTAAAAAAGAATGCATTCATGTGTTTATTCACAGTCATTTTCATATTCTTTAGATGGCAACATCCAACATTATAACATTATCATGTAACATTATAATATAACATTATCATGTAACATTATAATATAACATTATCATGTAACATTATAATATAACATTATCATGTAACATTATAATATAACATTATAATGTAACATTATCATGTAACATTATCATGTAACATTATAATGTAACATTATAATAACATTATCATGTAACATTATCATGTAACATTATAGGTACAAGTTATCCAAAATTATAAGGGGCCTGTTTCTTCTCTTGACCTTGTGGTGTTTCAATGTTTGGTCATGAGCGTTTGTCCATCCATCCATCCAGCCATTTTCTATGTCGCCTATCCTCACGAGGGGTGCGGGAATGCTGGAGCCTATCCAAGGGCACATACAACCATTCCCACTCACATTCATACCTATGGACAATTTGGAGTGGCCAATTAACCTTAAGAATTCCCAACATGAAAGATATGGTAAGGTTGTTCTGAGGCTGCCAGCTAAGCCTAAGGTGGAGCCACGGGTGGAGCCTCGGATGGAGCCTCAGGTGGAGCCTCAGGTGGAGCCTCAGACTGATCCTCAGCTGAAGCCTCCGTCTCCTGTGGAGTAAGGCCTGTGATACATTTAGGGAACCATTTGAGAACAGTAGTGGTGCCTTGCTCATTCCAGTCGCCTTCAGCCCTGTCCTGCAATCATGTGGAATACAAGAAGAATACATGATGAAACATTTACAATTTGTACTGCTACTAAGACAGCGGCAACAGCGGCACGCAGACGAGAATGTTCAGTCAGACGGTATTGTTTTCATGCCATTGGTTAGGTTCTTATTTTTAGAATATCATTTCATCTACATTGTTTAGCTGCCATAATGATTTGCGGCAAGACACCCCGAGTTATCTAATCATAGTTCAACAGTTACAGGCAGTGTGGTGCAGCTTTCTGGTTTGAACATGTACTAAGAATCAGCAGATGCTCATGAAAAAGAACAACATAGACGAAGAGGCTGCGTCGTTAGTCGAAAGAGAATTTACATCAGCCGGGATGTTGTTTTATGACTGCCTTTCAGGCAATGTCTGCAGCAGTAATGAGTAGATGTGCTGTTTGCTGATTACCTGTTCTATCTGGTGATATTCACCGTGTTGCTCACAGCCGATGTCGAACACGTACTTCCCTGGGCCAAACGGCTGCCAAATAAACAACAAGACCTTGATTATTATCGACAGTGAGAATTATTAATAATATATAAGCGCTAATCAAACCCGAACATGTCAGCCTAATTAATGATTCATGCTTTTTATTTGCGAGCAAGTGTGTGGTCAAGCTAGTCGCTAGCGGGCTAGTAGCTAGCAAGAGTGGTGGGGTGTCCCTATGCCTATAACATACTTCTTTGGCGTAACAATGTTAATGACAATAAAAACCACAATATCCATGTAACTTTGTTAATTAATCTACAGGTCATATTATGAAAATGGAGCGTTGTTGGGTTTTTTTTTCGAGACGGCTTCACAGGCAGAATAGTTGCGTCCCTTAATATGAATTCTTTGCTGCCTGTTTTTATACCTTTACAAGGCATACAGAAGAAGAAGATGTGTGTTCCTTCATGTCTCGCATAAGGATTGTGGATGATGGGCAACATTTTTTTTAAAAGTGCAGTTTAAGCTTGTGTGTATTGAATAAATGTGTTAAGAACTTTGGATTTTAATTTTCAACAGAAGCTTGTGTAATTATTTTTAAAATTACTATTATTATATTATTGTGCTTGTTGTGAGATAATTCAAGTGTGCGATACAAACCTGTTCCCACCATCAAACCTGGCACAATAACATTACTAGTGACACCTAGTGCCCACCGTAGAGTACTACAGTTCATAAATGCATCTTTTGAATGCTTTATATTTTTATTTAAGTTAATTTAGCCATTGTTATGCTTTAAAATTCATGGAAAAAATACAAAAAATTTAAATATGATTTCTCCCTAAATACAAAAAACAACTTACAATATTGTCGACAAAGTTGCTTTTGTATCTGTGGTTGGCATGGATGAACTCTCCAAGGGACTGAATCTTGCCATTCTCCCATTTTCCAGTGTACACGGAGCCAGTGTCATGGTAATGGTAAGTGCCCTGACCGTGCCTATCAAAAAAACCCAACAGAAATACAAGCAAAGCCATCATTTTTTTCTTGTAACAGAAAATGTCACTAAATAAGAACTCTGATAACTCTTTAATGTCATTTGCTAAATACTATCCTCACTGAAAACAAACACAAATATAGTTGACAGGCCTGAAAGCAAAGGAAAATATGACTCACCAGACACACAGGATTAACTGAATTAACTCTTCTACATTAGTTAAATCTTTTGCTTGAGGTTGTTGATGTCCCATATTTTTGTTCAATACATGCAATCTTTAATAGAATCCCATGTAAATGTAGTTTTGGTGCTTAGTGGATATCTTGTATGCATGATGACAAAACTAGAAAAGGAAATTATTGAGGTATCGTGGTACAGAAATAGGGAAAGTAGTGTGCATGTCTCCCGGCTACTCAGTGCAAGAGTATTGTGCTATTGTACTATTAGGGTTAGCTTCTTTTAACACTTGTAAGATGTGACAGTATTCTTAAAACACCACCTGCTTGATAAATAAAGGTTTTCTGATGGGGACAGTTGACTTTGGAAGAAATTAAAGTTTTGAAATATTACCAAAATCCAGGTAGAAGTGATATGTGTTATGATGAAAGTGCAGAAATACCTCATGTGGTTCAGCCACTGTCCCTCATACGTGTCCCCGTTGGAATAACTGTAAACACCATGGCCCTTTCTCAGGTCTTCGGACCAAGAACCTGGTAGACAAGCCCAATTTGTCTTCAATTCCAAACCTCCAACCACTCGTCATAACATGAGAGACGGCTATTGGCACACACCTTCATATTTGGATCCATCTGGGTAGTAGAAGATACCTTGCCCATGTTTCATGTTTTGATGATAGTCTCCTACATATCTCGCCCCATTGACAAAGCGATATGTTCCCTATTGACAGGACGCATGCGCCGCAAGTATTTATCATTGACAACAGTAACGCTAACAATCAATCATACCTTGCCGTGTCGTTTGCCATGTTCATATCGTCCTTGATAAACGTCTCCTTTTGGCAGGATAGCCTTTCCCGTTCCATGTCTTTCTCCTGCTTCGTTTCGGTCGCCTTCATATTCCTGCACCGATGAAAAAAATCAACAAATAAAAGGCAAAAAATGAGCTTGTTAGCATGATAACCGACAATTAAGCTAGCGTTACCTTAAAATAGCAAGGTAAAATATGTTTTAAACTCACCCCGAGTTTATTGCGCTCCTCGTCAAACTCGTCAGAATCTAAGTCGGACATTATAAATGTGTTGAAAAGTGGTGGTAAATGACAAAGTTTTGTTAGAGAAGAAGTTGTGACAAGTTTGGGTCTGGAGGCGTTGAAACGCCACCAAGCTTAAAAACCGGAAGTCTACATCAGCTCGTGTCCTGGCAACAAATAAGCAATAAAACATATACAGTTATTTCTGTGCATGTGCGTGACCCCCCCCCCCCCCCCCCCCCACCCACATATACCCCCATACTCGTCAACATCCAAACATTGCATGACGTGAAGAATACATTTTTAAACGCTTTGATATTGTATGGAAGATGTTTGGCCACCCATTCAGCCATTTGTTTTCTATACAGTTTATGCTCACGAGGTTCGCGGGGTATGTTTGGGCATATTCAATTTATTTCTCTCGGTTGTACTTTCGTTTCGATTATAAAACAATGTAATAGTTTAAAAATAGCTATATTTGTTAAGCATTCCAGTCAGTGAACAATCTTTTCCCTCTAATCACTGTATAATAGTTATAGTAAAACCTGCTCGCTTGTTTGCAGTTGCTATGACAACGACTGTTCACGTGACAAACGCAGCCATTCCTTTTCATTTCCAAATGTCAATAATGTATGCTATTTATCTACACGTTTATATTATTTAATAGTTAAACGTTTATTGTGAATCTGTATCTTTAAATAAAATATCTAGAATACATTTCTTTTTAAATGTATAGTATTTTAATCCGATAGGCGAAATCTACAGTTAAAACTGGAATTCCTTTTACATATAAAACGGTGCATCACAGCACCCTCTAGTGTCACTTAAGAGACCTGCATGTGCCACAAACTATAAGTAAGAACAAAGTATATACAGAATATTGCATTATAGTGTTGAAAAAAGCAGACATTTCTGAATAAATGTCAGGTACAGATATTTTTTTAATTGACAGATTTTTAAACAGAAAATTAGGAAATAAAATAAAGCCAACCTATACCATACAGTGTAGATGTGATTAATCAATTCAAATAACAATAGCATTAAAATGTGAAATTATATAAAAAATATTGGAAATATAGACAATGTGTAATATAACTAAATCCGAAACTAAAACCTATTACCTTTACAAATAATTTCTATATGTTTTGCACTGACCTTTTCGACTGCCTTTTAGTTCCAGGGCACATCAGTAAAAGATGGAAAGATCAACACATTAGCCTCCTTGCCGCTGCTGAGTCTATCACGGCATGTTCACGCTCTTCTAGTACATTATACTGGATGGATAATATCGACAACACTTAAGTCTCCACCGCTCTGAGAGTAAATTGACTAAAATCTATTAGTCCCCACCTCACACTGCAGCGTTAATAAGCAGGCTCAAACAAGCGCATAAAAGACCTCCAGGAGCCAAAGCTGATTAGTGATGTAAAAGTGGAAGGAGACTAAAAAAATACCCTTGAGCTCTGCCTAGCACCGATGTGTGCGTCTTACATGAGCCTTCATCTCGTCTTGGTGTTTATCAACTAGGAGATGGATGTATTTCCATGACGTTGCAGGTCTCCAAACACAAATAGGTGACTAGACCAGCAGCAGACGATGCAAACATGCAGCTGCAATACGCCACATCACAAGTGCTGTCTTCATCAGCGGGTAATCAACGTGTCTGGTGATTACCAAGCCCTCCACTCGGCACCATGGTCTAGCTCTTCAGTCCTCACCCAGATTGGCATCCTCCATGTTTATCTGGGCTAAGTGGCTCGGCACATAACCCGACCTTTGTGTTGTGAAGCCATGCAGATGGCTCATCCTGACAGAACATATTGACCTTTTGACCTCTTAGGTGGAAATACACCACAAAGGAGACAGTTTACTTCAAAGAAATATATAACCCACCAACTATAGTATGGAAGCTTACCAAAACTCAGTACACGGTACTAACCAGATCAGTAACAATATCGGTTTTTGTTCCAAAACCAGTGAACTCACCAGTTCCAAAGTCATAGAGCAACCATAGCATCCCTTCGAAATCATTTACAATTCCATACATGCTATGGTCTCTCCTAACTTTGGACTGTAGTATGCTAGCCAGCAGTGCTCTGAATATATTTTTATAAACATTTTGAGCCCGTTGCAAAAAGTCCCTTTAAAAATCACACATTATACTCGTGCTCAGTGAAAAAGACCGCATGCATGTTTCCACAAAGCAGGAAGCCCGGTGACGTTAATGCTGTTATATCATAACGAACAGCACAGTACCTCGGCGGGGTCAGGGCCAGAATGTGCATTTGTTCATATCCCGAGGATGGAACAGGCCAGAGTGAAGCACGTTAAGTGGACAAGTAATTACCGACCCCAAATGACATGTGTGCTTGTTATATAAACTGAGAATGACAAACGTCTTCATGTCGTGTTTCTTCTTGGACCTTCGGGGAGGTCATACGATCCGCATAAAAGTAACTAGGTCAGTCCAAAAAATGTGTGTGTGTGAGACAACCTAGCACAGCCTAGCACAGCTACACGGTTCCCGACTTGGCGACTCCTGAATCAGAATCGGCTTTATTGTCATTGTATTGCATACAATGAAATTTGACTGCAACTCCACAGTGCATTTTGTTGAAAGTAAAAATAAGAATAAGGAAAAAGATACAAATAAAACAAGGAATAACAATATAAATATGAAATATTATATATAATATATATAATAAATTATATATGTAATATATAATTATTATATATTATATTTATATATATTTATATAATTATATAATATATATATCATATTTTTTATATATATAAAAGTTGCAGGTGCTGTTCAAAATAAGTGTAAATATATGTACATCAAAAACAATAATCTATGCAGTAACAAAATGTAGAATTGCAGTCAAAACCCCACTTGATGACATATTTTCTCAAAAGCGACTTTTCTGCCGTCGTTGGGGAGTTGTCTGGTATCTGGAGACTCAAAAAAAATCAATAAAAAAAATCGAATTATTTAGGGGGCTTAAGAACATTTTAGAAAAAATAAAATAGGCCTATTATTATGACTATCATCATTCTTCTTCTTCTGATTATTACTACTACTAATAGGCTCGTATTAGCCTGCTTTTGCCCTATTATGTGAAATTTGTCAGATATTTTTTTTGTAAAAAAAATCTATAAAAAATATCAAATTATTTAGGGGGCATAAGAACATTTTAGAAATAATAAAATAGGCCTATTATTATTACTATCATCATTATTCTTCTTCTGATTATTACTACTACTAATAGGCTAGTATTAGCCTGCTTTTGCCCTATTATGTGAAATTTGTCAGATATTTTTTTTGTAAAAAAAAATCTATAAAAAATATCAAATTATTTAGGGGGCATAAGGACATTTTAGAAATAATAAAATAGGCCTATTATTATTACTATCATCATTCTTCTTCTTCTGATTATTACTACTACTAATAGGCTAGTATTAGCCTGCTTTTGCCCTATTATGTGAAATTTGTCAGATTTTTTTGTAAAAAAAAATCAATAAAAAATCTCAAATTATTTAGGGGGCTTAAGAACATTTTATAAAAAATAAAATAGGCCTAATGATGCCACTGACTGTCTATTTGATTGAATGTTGAATTACGTGTAGCAAACGAAGTGGCACCTCCACGTGGCAAAAGAAGACGCAGTTACAGACCGCGGCCGCAAGGGAGTGCTCAAGTGCACGTCATACTGACACAATGGTGCTTCTCAACAAGGTTGGACTTTATCGTAAAAAAAGCCACACATCTGGAGCTTGTTAACGTCAGCTATAGTGGAAATACCATTGTGTTTTTTTTGAAGTACCGCTGTAGCTTGGGAAAATATATAGATCTCATGCCATAAGGTCACAGTGGAATTGAACCGAAGGGAATGACGCTCTCCTGCTCTCTCCCCTCCCCTCGTCTGCGGCTATAAGTATCCTACCGCTGTGAGATTCGCTTAGTAAAAACGCAGCAGCTTTTGCGGCTTTTGGCTCTTCCTCTCATTTGAACGCACAAAAGAAGTCGTCTCGTTGAAGAAGTTGGGCTGATTGAACCCCATGGACGCCAACGTGCATATGGCCACGCTGGAGGATGCGAGGATGTTTCATGAATAAGACGCCAGCTTAACTTTCAGCAAGACCGGGGCCAAGTTCGGGGAGCAATCATGGATTTGATGGGGGCCAACGAGACGTCCTCCGAGTGTGCAGGAGCGCGCATGTTCGGCGCACAGGACGGCAGCTTGGAGACCTCCAACCTGAGCTGCAGCGACACCTCCACGCCGTTCACACCCCGCAGTGTGCGGCCAGGGGGTAAGAACCATCCACGGTTAAGTTGAATTGGAAACTAAGTACTTTGGCCTTTTTTGGTCTGGATTTTACTGATGACTTGCTGCTGACTCTACTAAGAAATACCAGGATGCATGGAAAATGAACAATATTATTATTGTACAATTGTTAATTTTGTCATAATATTCTGATTTATTTTTTATTAATTTTTAGTATGAAAATAATGTATAATATAATATATACTTTTATTATTATTAAATTTATTATTATATAATATTTATGTATAAATGTAATAATATAATAATTTTTCCATTAATTTATATATGTAATTTTACAATTTCACATGATTTATTTTTCATTACTAATTATTTTTAGCACTAACATACTGGGTAACCATAAGTATACATTATATAAAAACTATTGTATATATACATATATAATTTTATTATTATATTATATATATTATATATAATATTTATATATAAATGTAATAATATAATAATTTTTCTGTTAATTTATATATGTAATTTTACAATTTCAGATGATTTATTTTTAATTACTAATTATTTTTAGCATTAACATACTGGATAACCATAAGTATATATTATATAAAAAACTATTGTATATATACATATATATTTTATTATTAAATGTTTAAAATATTAAATTAGTAATTATTCATTTATATAACATGTTTAAAAACAGTATGATTATTATCTATTTTGTATTTTTTTTGTATTATATATATATATTTTTTTTTTATATTTTTGGTATTGATGAAATCGATTTATTTCTATAATTAAATTATAATTAAATTATTTCTATAATTAGTATTTTAAATTTGTATATTTTTAGGTATTTATATTAATGTATGTATATAATTTTAAAAATATTTTTTGCCTCATTTTGAGGGCTTTTATTATGCCGTTTCCACTCAAAATTTGAGCTCCAAATTTAGCTAAGAAAATGAAGTGGACAACACACACATTGGTGTGTTTTTCATGAGCCAAATACTGTAATGGAATGTAATTAAAATGGATCCAATATTGCAGCCTGTATTTGGTTGGAAATAACCCTGAACAGAAGTGGTGAAAATGAATGAATGGATGAATGGATGAATGGATGAATGGATGAATGTGACATGCCTTGTGTGCAAATGAAAAGCGTGCAGGCTGCAGGAGGGATTTACATCACATCTGGACCGTGACGTGGTCATGCTGATGCTTTATATCCATAACCATCCATAACCATCCATAACCATCCATAACCATCCATAACCATCCATAACCATCCATAACCATCCATAACCATCCATAACCATCCATAACCATCCATAACCATCCATAACCATCCATAACCATCCATAACCATCCATAACCATCCATAACCATCCATAACCATCCATAACCATCCATAACCAACCATAACCATCCAACCATTGTGCAAGATAAACAAACTGGAGCATCTTCATCAGTCTAAGCCTTTTAGCCACTTGTCTTCCAACCAGTCCTCCTTAATTATTTCTTGATGAAGTGTGTGTGTGTGTGTGTGTGTGTGTGTGTGTGTGTACTGCATTGCCCTGCAGACGGCAAGTACCGTCATTAGGAGTGTCGACAAAAACTGTACATTCTCAGCAGCTTTTGCATTGTCAGTTTGAGACGCCATTACCAAACCTGTTGCACTTGTTCTTTCCATCCTCCTCGACGCCTCAGGATGTCTCAGCCCGTTGGGTTTGACGGTGGACGAACGGCGGGCCGCCTGTCAATCTCCGCACTCCAACCATTTCCGCCTACGAGCAATGTCGGTTCGCCCGCTGTTGCCATACAAAGCACCTTGAATGCATGTGTCATGTGAGGAATAGGTGGATCAAACCGTGGGGTAACACCCCCCAATGCTAAAACATGCGCCAAATGCAAACCGGTTCTTTATAATATTCAACTTTTTCAAATGTTATGGGCTACTCTCTTTGGTGTTTTGCTTCATCTTCAAACCAGGACACGCCCAATGTGATACTCAAGTGATACTGGATGTTTACTCCATGATGCCTTTTAGTCCATTTAAAGGATAATCCTGCAAAAAAAAAAAAGATTCCAAAAACAGAACAACGTGAGAACATTTTTGGGGAATTTGAACCGTCATTTCGGCAGGCACCTCCTTTTTTTTGCCTTTTTGGCGAGGTTATGTCACATAGCCCAATGGAACGAAATTCATTCATTCATTCATTTTCTACCGCTTTTCCTCACAAGTGGCCAGCCAATCACAGGGCACATATAGACAAACAACCATTCACACTCACATTCATACCTATGGACAATTTGGAGTGGCCAATTAACCTAGCATGTTTTTGGAACTTATATGCTAGGACTACGTTAAAATTATGTCATATCACCTCGTACTTCGGTACATGACAATAATATTATATTAGGAAAGCAGGAAGTGAACAAATGTAACAGTTACTGGTTGTAAAAGTACCAATCAAAATTAAAATAAAAAAATTAAAAATAATAAAAAAATATAATAAAAAAAAATTATATTAGGAAAGCAGGAAGTGAACAAATGTAACAGTTAGTGATTGTAAAAGTACCAGATGGAGGGGTAGGATTTAATAAGCTTTGCTTCTTCCTACTCCTTTTGGACATGTGGAACTGGGAACTGATTATGGGATGCACTCAATTGGAATCTGATGCATGTTCTAATGAAATTAAACCATTACCATTACCATTACCATTACCATTACCATTACCATTACCATTACCATTACCATTACCATTACCATTACCATTACCATTACCAAACATCTCTCTCTAATAAGGAGGCCTAATTAATTGATGAATCGTTAAACTTTTACCTCTAAAAATAACTAAAATAACTAAAAAGTACTTCTACGTGTAGCCAAGGTTTTGGCTGCTGGATGTCTCATACGACTGAACGATTGCCGGTGGAGATGACACAATTTTTCCAATTGCGGTCTTCGAAGTCAGCAGCGTAGAAAGTGACCCCCCCCCCCTTGTTTCCTCCCTTCTTATCAGCCAAAGTAATGCCCTCCTGTTGATGCACGGTGGATTGTAATCAAGCGTGCATCGCCAGGGCAGCTCATCAACATTTTCATTGACTGGATAAAGACCTTCTCGCTCATCCGCACTCAACAAGACAGGGATCCAGCCGAGCCACCTGAACGCCGCGGCAGCCGGGGTGTGAAATGGTGTTCGTTGTAGCAGTTGACTGTGTGGCTTCCAACACCTGCGCTGACGCTTTTGTTTGAAAGCAATCCTGGAATAGTTGGTCATGTGACGTCACACCACAGCCTCCTGAGAGGTGTTTGGAATATTTAGTGCGTGTAGCTAAGAAAAAACTCTTCGTGGAGTTGGACACTACCGCAAACCACGATAATAAACCTGCGTGAAACCGAGCAAAAGCAGATCTCATTAGATTTGAGTATCAGCAGCCTGCATATGTTTCTGCACATCAGAACAGCAGCCATTATTCACCGATAAGAAACACAAGACATATATTTAATAAGCTCCGTGGCAAACTGTGGAAGATGGGCCTGGAGATAAATGTACAGTATATACATGAGAATGCTAATCATGACAGAAAGACACAGCATCATAAACACGCACCGTGTGTGTAATGGACCGTGCCAGATAGTGTGGTGGTAATGAGGGCGTCGTTTCATGGTTGGGTGCAGTTATGCAGACAGCAGCGATCATACGTACGGCCACGTATGATATCCTCTGTACTTCTGGTGCGCCGACCCAGTATGGTGCAAGGCAGATAATTGGGACTTTATTTGTTGTTTTACACTGGAGACGTTCCAGCAGCTACACCACAACCGGCAATAGGGATGAAATGAAATACCTGTGTAGGTCTGGGTACAGTCTATTTCCTGGTTTGCATGCTTTGCATTTCCCAGTTTCATTTCATTTATTGAAATCAGGCTGATGATGTGTTGACAGTGTTATATTCCGTCTGTCCGCTTCTTGTAGGTTTTCTACTTTTGCGCCATTTTCCAATTGATCAAAGTTCATTCATTCGTTCATTTTCTAACCCTAACCCTAACCCTAACCCTAACCCTAACCCTAACCCTAACCCTAACCCTAACCCTAACCCTAACCCTAACCCTAACCCTAACTCCTCACGAGGGTCGTTAGAAAACCCTTTTATGACCTTCTAAAATGGTTTTAAACATTATTAGAGCCCTGTAGACATTAAATAACATCCCTATAATAATAATCACCGTTACATATAAGACAAAAAAGTAATAATAATATAACAGTGATCACTTTGGTTCAATACCTTTAACAGAGAAACATTTCACTCAACACACTTAATGATTTTTTTACTTTGAAGTCATCAGACTTAACAGAGGATTACTTTATCACAGTTAATTGGTTCCAGACTTGAGCGTGAATTTCCTCAAAGTAGGATTCCTTATTTAGAAATGGAATATTACAGAAATGGAATATTTAGAAATGGAATATTACAGAAATAAAGCAAAAAAAAAAAAAAAAAAATTCCAAAAAGTCCCAAAAAAGGAAGTAATGCAATGTATGTTATGTAATGAAGTGATGACATGACTGCCGCCCGGTCCACCTCGTTACTAAACAATTAGACAGACTGAATACAAAGGCCTGAGCTCTCCGTCTTCAACTGCCATCAATACAATGAAAACAAATCTTTTGGTATCCAAGAAGGCTGAGTGGACACGGAGTCCCTTCTTTGACTTCCGTCACGCCTCCTTCCTCACCAACAGAACTTGGCTGCTAAAAGTCAACAAAACTCATCCTCTATAAAAACCAACGTGGGAGCGTCCCGGGACTCTTCTCTTCGCTATCATATTAACAAGCATGTTCATTTAGGAAGTGAGCATAGTTTATTTTGATAAAACTGTACCAAATACCAGTTTTTGTATTAGAAGCGCTGCAAGGAGGGGCTTTGTTTAAAGTTATGTTTTTTCCACTTTTCTGCCCTATAAACTTCATAGGATGTAGTATTCCCGTGTTAAATGATGCCAAAGTTTCAGATCATGAGGTTTGTGTATTTGGAAGTGAGCCCTGAAAGAAATATTCGATGACTCAAAACGCTCGGTTTCAAAAGGCGTGGTAAAACTGCCCCTTTGTGATGTCACAGAGTCCTTATACGAAGTAACCTTCCGACTGTCCAGTCTCTACTTCCGGATCGGATTGTGGATGCAACACATATGGTTGTATGTTAAAAGCCAACATTTCAAAAAAAAAAAAAAATCGCTGTTTACTATCAATTCCTATACTGTTTATAAAGTTAGCGGCACAAACAGGAAGTGTTTTTATACATGCCATACATAGCGGAGGGTCTTTTTCATGGGATTCAAACAATCCAAAGAAATAAAGCTGAATAGGTGCAGATTCTGGAAGAACTATAAAGCTTTGTTTGCTGGTTATTGCGTGTAGCTGCTCTACAGGAGTCCACAACTGAATACAAAGGGCGGAAAAATGAGTTTAATAGGTCCCCTTTAAGAGCGTGTCCCCCGGAAGAGATTTCTAGCACCCTCTATTAACTATTGTGGGGTGCAGTTGCGCTCATGGCTGAGATGACATTTATCATGGCGGATGGATAAGACAGCCGTGCTGACATTTACAAATACGGCGACTTACGGGAGCCGAGGTGGATATTTTTTTCCTCGAGCGGTATAGCCGCACAGCTGGAATAGAAAGTGTGGCGCTGCATACAGATCACACAGGCGAGGAAGAGAATAATTCCTAGTCCATAAAATGTCAGATTTGTTGAATGAGAAAAGCTGATTAAATGTTAAATATTCATGACTGGACTATGAACCCTATTGTTATTAACTCAGCCGCCAGTTAACTGCATGTCTAATAAAAGCCTGTGCCTCCGTGACTTCATATTGGCCTGGATAATACATCAAATTGGGATGGAGGAAGAAGTAATGGACACATTTAAGGTCCCATAAAAAATATATATGTATCAACAATTTTAAATTAGTCTCAGGGGCAGGGTTGCCGCCAGAAATTTTTCAGGAAAGCTACTTTGATGCTATTTGACGAAAAACCTGAATTTAGTTCATGCATGTTTCAGTGCAGCCGTCCCTCGTTTATTGTCGTTCATTTCTGCCAAGTCGTTTTTAATGTTAATAAATGGAATATTTTTGTACTTAGAGCATAGAAAACCTGTTTATGACCTTCTAAATACTGTATTTTCATGACTATAAGTCGCACTTTTTTTCATAGGTTGGCTGTTCCTGCCACTTATACTCCAGAGCGACTTATAAATGAAAAAATTGTTTATGTTCCATAAACACTGGACAACTTTTTCTGTTATGTTTATTTTTTGTGTATCTGAATAAGCATTGTGTTAGCATATCTTACACCTATTCAGCCTGTTCTCTATTCTTTTATTCTTACAACTTGCCTTCCAAGAGGACCTAATGTCTGTTTTGGTCAAGTAGTTTGGAAAATAAATTACCAAAAAATAATAAATTACCAATAAATTAGCAAAAAATGCCACTTATACTCCAGAGCGACTTATGTATTTTTTAAATTTTTTTCTACCTAATTATGCATTTTTGGCGTTTGACTTATACTCCAGTGCAACTTATGTATGTTTTTTCTACCTAATTGTGCATTTTTGGCCTTGTGTGACTTATACTCCGGAGCGACTTATAGTCCAGAAAATACGGTAATTGGGCAAAATATATGTGTATAATACGTATAATGTATAATATGTATATATATATATATGTATATATTAGATATACATGGCACTGATGCAGGCGGATCACAAGCACGATGCCTGGATTAACCTGCTGCTGTGTTTAATGAAACAGACATGTGTCCCACGAGGTGATGTATGTATGCGTGGCCAACATGCTCGCCACTGGACCGCCGTGCGGCATCTCGTAGACCCAATCTAGTGTATCATGTCGTCTTATCTCATCACCAACTCACCAATCTGGTGAACCGAGTGTCATGTGACAGCCATACTCTGCTCAATACGTACATTTAGCGTTGGGATGACGGACAAGGTGCCTACCAGGTCAGATATTATACCCAAATCCGTGGGCGTCACCCACACTGTACACTGAGCACAAGAGAAAAAGATACGGAAAACGGTTGTTGTCCCGTTATCCCCGTGGCTCATTAGCAGGAAGAAGTAAAGGAGGGAGGAGAACAAATAAAAGTATCGATCTAGCAGCCCAAAGCGCTTGCAGCCTTTCCATCGCAATAACAAGACGACCGTGTTGCATCATTATTGGCGGCTTTCATAGGAGCCGATCCTTTAACATGCTAAAGGATCCCGTCTTTAGCCGTAACCATGGCGACAGGCCAACAACCAATACCAGGGAGGTTTTCTCCTCTCTTGGAAGCTTTTTATTATTTTCTTGAAATTATTATTTTTTTCAATTTCCATTCAACTTAACTTTCCTTGGCGCAATTCAACCAGAAGAGCCTGTCTTACGCTTGGGAGACATAACGAAGTCCAAAAAGAAGAATAATTGATGGAGCTGCAGATGAGCCCACAAGACAAGGCCTACACTACGTTCTGCTTCTCCAGCAAGTCCAGAGTTTACGGGTCAAAATGACCTTTTTTAATTTGCGTGTGTGTAACCACAAAACAACATAATACAGAACAACGCCACCCGAGGACCCCCTGTCAAACGGGAGTTCAGAACATTCAGAGAGAAAGATTCTCCCATCCCATAATAGTAACCACTCGCTGTCTCAAGAAGAACATGTCGACACAAAAACAATTCTCACAAGGGTCGCAGGGGTGCTGGAGCCTATCCCAGCTTTCGGGGTCTACCCTGGACTGGTGGCCAGCCAATCCCAGGGCACATATAGACAAACAACCATTCACACTCACATTCATACCTATGGACAATTTGGAGTGGCTAATTAACCTAGCATGTTTTTGGAATGTGGGAGGAAACCGGAGTACCCGGAGAAAACCCACGCATGCACGGGGAGAACATGCAAACTCCACACAGAGATGGCCGAGGGTGGAATTGAACTCGGGTCTCCAAGCTGTGAGGCCTGCGCGCTAACCACTTAGCCGCCAACAGTTCAATATGTGTGGAAAGACGCACAATGGCTTCTACTACTTCCTGCCATCTAAAACTGGTTGGGGGAAAAACTAAAACTAAATTGTCAAAAAAGTCATGTGGTCTTGGATTGGACCAAAATCTAGACGGAGAAAACTTGACAGGGCTGATGCGTCACGGAGGATTAACTCCAAACCGCTGATGACAAAGAGGAGAAAATCTGACGATGACCATGGAACCCAAACTGTTGTTAGCATGTAGCCGATGTTGGCAAGGTCGTTTGGGAAGGACACACGCTAATATCCGAAGGCATGATCAAAGACGAGATGTCAGGATGGTGACAGTTTTACCTTGAAACGGATTATTTGTATCATTATTTCCTGCAGGGACGACTTTGGCAAGCAAACAACTTGGAGGTTGTTGAGTCTCAGCGGTACTCGGTAGGAGACTCGAGTTCGATTCCACCTCCCCCGTTTCCTCCCACATTTCAAAAACATTATTCTAATGCAGCCTTTTTGAGTCTAATGTCAAGACTTTATTCTTGTAAAATCAGGAATACTTAATCATTTCATAATTTAAATTTAATAAACTTAATAATTATTGCAAAATTACTTTTTTCTGTAGTATTACATTACAACAAAAAAATGTAATTATTTTTTTACAAAATACTAGTTTTTTTTTTTTTTTTTACCTTTTTTGGTTAATAATAAGACTTTATTGTTGTAAAAAAAAAAAAAGTTTCTCACATTACTTTTTCTCCGGGTACTCCGTTTTCCTCCCACATTCCAAAAACATGCTAGGTTAATTAGCCACACTCCAAATTGTCCATAGGTATGAATGTGAGTGTGAATGGTTGTTTGTCTATATGTGCCCTGTGATTGGCTGGCCACCAGTCCAGGGTGGACCCCGCCTCTTGCCCCAAGACAGCTGGGATAGGCTCCAGCATGCCCTCGCGATTGAACCCTCGTGCTAACCACTTCACCACCGTGCAGCCCTCCATAAACAGTTGATATGACAAATATGAATATTCAGTGTGTTGTTATTGTTTTATTGTGTTATTGTTTTAACAACATCATACCTTGTGTAACCAACTATAATGTTAATGAGTAAATTATCATCGTTATGATGGCAGCTCCTGTTTGGGATCTGACTGGATTGTGCCTGGAATATTTTGGGTTCCAATGTCCTGAAAGAACAAGAGGATTCTGTTGTGTTATGAAAACAGAAATATTCAGATGTTTGTTGTTATTTTTCCCCCCACCGGCATGAGCAGTATGAAAATATGCAGGCAGGTGATTGGATAGCGGAGATGTTCCTTCATTAGGCGTCGGCGCTCTCCGTCATGCTGAACAGAACACGCTGCCCGGGCCTCGGCCTAATCGAAGCCAATTAGCTCCTCCGTGGGCCGCCTGGCTGCGAGGGAAACACCCATAAGTCTCTCAGCACATTTACATGAAGATTGGCTCGGGAAAAATATTTCAATGCTCGGCTCCTTTTCATACTGGATATGTTTGTAACAATCATACAATTATTATGTTGGTTTTCATCAGTGCATACGCACATGCTGGTTTTATTCTGGATATTAGACATGATTGATGACCCCAAAGACTGCTTGTTGCTGGCGTTTGCCAAATGAACAAACTGTTAGCTCCAAATATAATACGTATAAGTATTTATTTTCACTTATTTTGGGACATCTGCATAATCAAATACGAAGAAATTAGCATTTATAAAGATAATTATGCCATTCCGTTACATTTTCTTGCACTTATCCGGGTTCTCAGTAGCGAAGACCAGACTTTTTAGGGACCGGGACAGGGACCCTGAGGCATTCCCAGGCCAGCTGGCTCCACCCTGAGCCCCTCCCGGATGAGCGAATTCATCACGCTATCTCTTAGGGTGAATCCAGCTACGCTACGGAGAAAACTCAATTAAGCCGCTAGTGTCCGTAATATCGTTCTTTCGGTCACGACCCAAAGCTCGTGACCGTAGGTGAGGGTGGGAACGTAGATCGACCTTCCGGCTCAGCTCCCTCTTCACCAGAGCGGTCCGGTACAGCGACCGCATTACTCGACGTAGCAGGGGTGTTATTTCATGTCTACAGTGCTAACGGTATTAAAAAAAAAGTATTTTCTGGACTATAAGTTGCTCCGGAGACCGGGACCAGTGTACCCTGCCTCTCGCCTGAAGACAGCTGGGATAGGCTCCAGCACCCACCGTGACCCTCGTGAGGATAAGCGGTAGAAAATGAATGGATGAAAAGTCGCTACGGAGTATAAGTCACAAAAAGCCAAAATTGCATAATTAGGTAGAAAAAAACATACATAAGTCACCCTGGAGTATAAGTCGCATTTTTTGCGGTCTTTTAACTTCTTGACCAAATTGATAATTATGTAGAAAAAACATACATAAGTTGCACTGGAGTATAAGTCGCACAAGGCCAAAAATGCATAATTAGGTAAAAAAAAACATACATAAGTTGCTCCAGAGTATAAGACGCACAAGGCCAAAAATGCATGATTAGGTAGAAAAAAACATACATAAGTAACCCTGGAGTATAAGTCGCATTTTTTGCGGTCTTTTAACTTCTTGACCAAATTGATAATTATGTAGAAAAAACATACATAAGTTGCTCTGGAGTATAAGTCGCACAAGGCCAAAAATGCATGATTAGGTAAAAAAAAAACATACATAAGTTGCTCCAGAGTATAAGACGCACAAGGCCAAAAATGCATGATTAGGTAGAAAAAAAACATACATAAGTCGCTCTGGAGTATAAGTCGCACAAGGCCAAAAATGCATAATTAGGTAGAAAAAAACATACATAAGTCACCCTGGAGTATAAGTTGCATTTTTTGCGGTCTTTTAACTTCTTGACCAAATTGATAATTATGTAGAAAAAACATACATAAGTCGCTCTGGAGTATAAGTCGCACAAGGCCAAAAACGCATGATTAGGTAAAAAAAAACATACATAAGTTGCTCCAGAGTATAAGACGCACAAGGCCAAAAATGCATGATTAGGTAGAAAAAAAACATACATAAGTCGCTCTGGAGTATAAGTCGCACAAGGCCAAAAATGCATAATTAGGTAGAAAAAAAACATACATAAGTCACACTGGAGTATAAGTGGCATTTTTTGCGGTCTTTTAACTACTTGACCCAAACAGACATTACGCCATCTTGGAAGGCAAGTTGTAAGAATAAAAGAATAGAGAACAGGCTGAATAGGTGTAAGATATGCTAACACAATGCTTATTCAGATACACAAAAATAAACATGAACACAAAAGGTGTCCAGTGTTTATGGAACATAAACACTTTTTTCATGTATAAGTCGCTCTGGAGTATAAGTGGCAGGAACAGCCAACCTATGAAAAAGTACGACTTATAGTTATTGTTTCCAAACAATCCGCTTGAATTCTTAATGCTGAATTCATGGTCTTTAATCGTTCCACTTGTGTATCTTTTGTGTATCTGGGATGGAAAAAGAGGAGATTCCAGACGCCGCAGTGGAAGGCGGCGTCGGAGAGACCGATGGACTCAATCCATCACTAAGCCTGCAAGTGATATAACAACATTTCATGGCGGTTGTAGGCCAGCGGATTAAAGTCGGCGCGGTGACATCATCATCATTCAAGTTGTATTTCCAAAGGCGATACAGTCGGCGCTCCTGTGAATCCCGTCATCCTGCAGCAGGAGTACGTGTTCTTCCAGCTTGACCTCCACCTGGATGCTTTTTGATAAGCAACCGCACAGCTCAGATTATGAGCCGCGGCCATCTGTGCCTTTCACATATTTACATCCCACGTGGCCAACGGAAGAAATGGGCTTCCTGTCGAGTGCTTGTGTGGTTCTTACGCCCTTAAGGAAGAATTTTGGGAAGACAAATCAGCTTCGGAGCAGCAATAAATCAATGAAGCGTAATTACTTTCAGTCTTAACAAATATGACATTCTTGTAGAATGGATAGAACTTTGTGCAAAGTTCTTTGACTTTCTTTTAATGAATGGCGGACAAGAGAGGCGAGGAATCGACCGAGAAATAAAGCCTCGAGTACAAATCCATAAACGTCTCCAGAGACGAAGGGGCGGGAAAAAAAAAAAAGAGTGGTAAACTTGAAAGCGGGAAAAGAATCAAATGATTTTTTGTGTATTCAGGCTTGAGTAGCTTTGGTTGCACACACTGCTTTGAATTTTGGGCTGATGTCCGCCCCGTCCTCCTTAGTGGGGACGGGTGCACATGGGTGCTTTTAATCCCCACAATGCAGCAGCGCTTGGAAACCTGCTGGAAAAACAAGTCTTGTATGAAGATAACGCTGAGGCAGATAGCGTGGACTTTCCTGGCTATGATCCAGTGGAGCTTCTGATGGCTGATGGCAAAGAGGAGCTCCTAACCAAAACCTTCTTTACCTCTACAAAGTCCATTTGGATTGCCTGACTGTAAATGATACATCATAAATATCCTAATATTAGTATTATTTCCAGGCTACAGTCACTGCAGTACGGTGTCTTAGTGGGAAGCAGAAAAAAAAACACAAAATGAGATGATTGACGACTGCAGTGCATGAGAAAGTGGAAAGGAAATTGTTGCTATCTGTGACCGCATGGTCAATTATTATTCATTTATTAACGAGCAGCAACTAATTAATCTTATTATAGCGGCGAGGAGAAAAACGCTCATTTGCACTTTCATACTAACATCTCAGTAGCACAGTTTAGGCTGCACGGTGGATGAGTGGTTAGCGACCCGAGTTCGATTCCACCCTCAGCTACCTCTGTGTGGAATTTGCATGTTCTCCCCGTGCATGCGTGGGTTTTCTCCGGGTACTCCGGTTTCCTCCCACATTCCAAAAACATGCTAGGTTAATTAGCCACTCCAAATTGTCCATAGGTATGAATGTGAGTGTGAATGGTTGTTTGTCTATATGTGCCCTGGGATTGGCTGGCCACCAGTCCAGGGTGGACCCCGCCTCTCGCCCCAAGACAGCTGGGATAGGCTCCAGCATCCCCCGCGACCCTCGTGAGGATAAGCGGTAGAAAATGAATGAATGAAAAATAAGAATGAATACTAGCATATCTCTACAGGAGGGCTGCACAGAGATTGAATGGTTAGCACACAGGCCACACAGCTAGGAGACTCGAGTTCGATTCCACCTCCCCCGTTTCCTCCCACATTTCAAAAACATTATTCTAATGCAGCCTTTTTGAGTCTAATGTCAAGACTTTATTCTTGTAAAATCAGGAATACTTAATCATTTCATAATTTAAATTTAATAAACTTAATAATTATTGTAAAATTACTTTTTTCTGTAGTATTACATTACAACAAAAAAATTTAATTATTTTTTACAAAATACTTTAGCAATTTTGTAACTTTTTTTTTTTTTTTTTTTACCTTTTTTGGTTAATAATAAGACTTTATTGTTGTAAAAAAAAAAAGTTTCTCACATTACTTTTTCTCCGGGTACTCCGGTTTCCTCCCACATTCCAAAAACATGCTAGGTTAATTAGCCACTCCAAATTGTCCATAGGTATGAATGTGAGTGTGAATGGTTGTTTGTCTATATGTGCCCTGGGATTGGCTGGCCACCAGTCCAGGGTGTACCCCGCCTCTCGCCCCAAGACAGCTGGGATAGGCTCCAGCACCCCCGCGACCCTCGTGAGGATAAGCGGTAGAAAATGAATGAATGAATGACTAACATATCTCTACAGGAGGGCTGCACAGAGATTGAATGGTTAGCACACAGGCCACACAGCTAGGAGACTCGAGTTCGATTCCACCTGCCCCGTTTCCTCCCACATTTCAAAAACATTATTCTAATGCAGCCTTTTTGAGTCTAATGTCAAGACTTTATTCTTGTAAAATCAGGAATACTTAATAATTTCATAATTTAAATTTAATAAACTTAATAATTATTGTAAAATTACTTTTTTCTGTAGTATTACATTACAACAAAAAAAATTAATTATTTTTGACAAAATACATTAGCAATTTTGTAACGTTTTTTTTTTTTTTTTTTTTTTTACCTTTTTTGCTTAATATTAATACTTTATTGTTGTAAAAAAAAAGTTTCTCACATTACTTTTTCTCCGGGTACTCCGGTTTCCTCCCACATTCCAAAAACATGCTAGGTTAATTAGCCACTCCAAATTGTCCATAGGTATGAATGTGAGTGTGAATGGTTGTTTGTCTATATGTGCCCTGTGATTGGCTGGCCACCAGTCCAGGGTGGACCCCGCCTCTCGCCCCAAGACAGCTGGGATAGGCTCCAGCACCCCCGCGACCCTCGTGAGGATAAGCGGTAGAAAATGAATGAATGAATGAAAAATTAGAATGAATACTAACATATCTCTAAAAAATTTTAATTTTTTTTTACAAAATACTTTAGCAATTTTGTAACGTTTTTTTTTTTTTTTTTTTTTGCTTAATATTAAGACTTTATTGTTGTAAAAAAAAAAAAGTTTCTCACATTACTTTTTCTCCGGGTACTCCGGTTTCCTCCATAGGTATGAATGTGAGTGTGAATGGTTGTTTGTCTATATGTGCCCTGGGATTGGCTGGCCACCAGTCCAGGGTGGACCCCGCCTCTCGCTCCAAGACAGCTGGGATAGGCTCCAGCATGCCCTCGCGATTGAACCCTCGTGCTAACCACTTCACCGCCGTGCAGCCCTCCATAAAGAGTTGATATGACAAATATGAATATTCAGTGTGTTGTTATTGTTTTATTGTGTTATTATTTTAACAACATCATACCTTGTGTGTTTTGTCTCCCGACCAGACGATGACCACACGCTGAGGATCCTTCTGTACGCGCTCATCTTCGTGCTGAGCGTGTTCGGGAACCTTCTGATCATCCTGGTGCTGATGGCCAACAAGCGCATGCGGACCGTCACCAACACCTTCCTGCTGTCGCTGGCCGTCAGCGACCTGATGATGGCCGTCTTCTGCATGCCCTTCACTCTCATCCCCAGCATCCTCAAGGACTTCATCTTCGGTGCCATCATGTGCAAGACGGTGTCCTACCTGATGGGTGAGGCAAAGAACGTCGTTGTAATTGAACCACGGTTCCGAGGAGCCATTACCTGAGGAAATACGGGGTGGAACATCCCACTTCACCTCACACACCCCAACACACAATCCCAGTTTGCATTTGGCCGTCGGTGTATAAGAGAGGTGAAGAGTAATTTCCCGCCTGGCCTTGTCAGGAGGGAAATGGCAGATGGGATCAGCGGTGCAGGCCGAGATGATTTCCTCTCCCAAAGATAAATATTCCCACGCCTCCATCTTGCATATGTTCTTTGCAAACACACCACAGCTTTTGTTCTTGTCGGGCTTGCAGATATGAGCCCAAAGTCCCAAGTGATAAGGACCCCTTGGTGTTCTTCACGTTGCCACAGGTATATCGGTCAGCATCTCCACATTCAGCCTGGTCGCCATAGCGATTGAGCGCTACAGCGCCATCTGTAACCCGCTCAAGTCCAGGGTGTGGCAGACGCGCTCCCATGCTTACCGGGTGATCGCGGCAACATGGCTGCTGGCCCTGATCATCATGATTCCGTATCCGGTGGTCAGTCACCTGGACTCCTTTCAGCGCCCCGACAACACCACCGCCCACCAGTGCCGCCGCAAGTGGCCCGTCGCCATGGCCGAGCAGACCTGGTGAGTGGAAGGCGCTTTTCATTCTTGTTATTTCTTGGACGGGCAAACGTCCCCTAGCGAGCATGGAAAATGGACATGAGAATGGAAGCACAATCACAAGTGATCAATCAAGAAATCATGTAAATCCAAATCTGCTCCAGAAAGCTCCAAATTTTTTTTTTCCCAATTCCTGACTTCTTCCTAGAATTCCCTAGTTTTTCTATCCTCAAATCTCTGCTTTTCTTTTTGATCATGACTACAAAATAACCCAAAACGGAGCCAAAGAAAGTTGCAGGTGCAAACACGTGACACATCAATGGAGAAATAACTCAGCTAAGTTGGTGTCTGTGTTGATCTTACTGTCCCATCGTGTCTTTGGCAACAGTCACGTCTTCAATGAAGGTACAGTTTGCATTTAGAATCGTTTTTTGACATGTAAAACTACAAAAATGTGTTTTTGTGTTAACATTTTTTAGGACGTTTTACCATAAAAATGCATGAAGAACATATTCATCGCATGCAAGGGATGACTGCACATTCTATTTGATTGATATGTTAACCCAAATACCCTATTTTCTGGACAATAAATCGCTCCGGAGTATAAGTTGCACAAGGCCAGAAATACATAATTACGTAGAAAAAAACATACATAAGTCATTCTGGAGTATAAGTGGCATTTTTTGCGGTCTTTTAACTTCTCGACCAAATTGATAATTAGGTAGAAAAAAAACATACATAAGTCGCACTGGAGTATAAGTTGCATTTTTTGCGGTCTTTTAACTTCTTGACCAAATTGATAATTAGGTAGAAAAAAACATACATAAGTTGCACTGGAGTATAAGTCGCACAAGGCCAAAAATGCATAATTAGGTAGACAAAAACATACATAAGTCGCTCCGGAGTATAAGTCGCACAAGGCTAAAAATGCATCATTAGGTAGAAAAAAACATACATAAGTCACACTGGAGTATAAGTGTCATTTTTTGCGGGTAATTTATTTTATGACCAAAACAGACATTACGCCATCTTGGAAGGCAAGTTGTAAGAATAAAAGAATAGAGAACAGGCTGAATAGGTGTAAGATATGCTAACACAATGCTTATTCAGCTACACTAAAAATAAACATGAACACAAAAGGTGTCCGTAGTTAGTTCTTAGCAAGCCGGTTGTTATCATGTTTAATCTGAAGGACTAAGCAGGAGAAACAGAAATATTTGCTTTAATATTGCAAAGGTGATAAGAGAAAACTAAGCCAGCCAGGCACACAAATGCAATATTGTCATTTATGCTGTTGACTTACTTTCATTTTTCCATCTTTGTTTGGATTTGAAATGAATTTTTATCACTTTGGGGACGTGGGTATATATTGTTTTTTTCATTTTGAAGCAGATAAGAATTTTTTGTATTGGGTTTTGAGGAGTCATCGGGGGTGTTTTCACAACACGCGGAAACATTCCACGTCCACGGATCAGTCAACTTCCGCCTGCAGTCCAATCGGCGCCTTGATTACTTGAGCGCCACGACAGACACACGACAGACACGAAGGCTCTGGAGGGAACCTGCGTGTAAAGGCGTCATCCTCCTGGCGCGGCTGTGAGCTCTCTGGTGTACGTGTGAAAATTACATGGATCCCCTTGTTGTGTCTTGAAGGTACGTTCTGCTGCTGCTCGTGCTGTTTGCCATTCCGGGGGTGGTGATGAGTGTGGCCTACGGACTCATCTCCAGGGAACTTTACCGAGGTATCCAGTTTGAGATGGGACACAAGAAAGACTCCACAGGTGAGGGCTTGTGCGTCACATGTGGAATATTGAGGTAAAAAAAAAGGACATCCCTGGTATATGCAATAAAAATAAAAATAAAAATAAAAATAAAAATAAAAATAAAAATAAAAATAAAAATAAAAATAAAAATAAAAATAAAAATAAAAATAAAAATAAAAATAAAAATAAAAATAAAAATAAAAATAAAAATAAAAATAAAAATAAAAATAAAAATAAAAATAAAAAAAAAAATAAAATAAATAAAAAAAAAATAAAAAATTAAAAATAAAATTAAAATTAAAATTAAAATTAAAAATGACACATTACTAAATTGTGCATCGCCACACATGATTGTGGATGAATGGTCTCATTAGCAAAACGCCACTTGTTATGCGTTTGAGATGATGACATTCTATATGCAACTGTCAGTGTTCTTACGAGGGGGTGGGGGGCGTCTGGGATGAGAGTAGACTGGAGGAGGATGGAATTGGCTGGCAGCTGCAGGCATGGACGCCGCCATCTGCTTGGCCTCGCATGGAAAGAGGTTGTCTGAAGCAGACAAAAAGCATCGGCTAAAAAGTCCAACAGGAAATCCCATAAAAGGGATAAAAGTCATCCAGGGAGATTTCAAAGTATGTTAATGGAAAATGAGGCAAATTTAATAACCCATTACTAGATTCCGTGTACTTTTGGTGAAGTAGGAGATTCAAGTGGATGAAAAATGTGGAATTTCTCTGATGACGCTTCCGTGGAGTCATTCCCATTCCCATTAAAGGCGCACAGCTGATTTTATTGCTTAAAAAAACATTCATTCATTTTTTACCACTTATCCTCACCAGGGTCGACGGGGTGCTGGAGCCTATCCCAGCTGTCAATCACAGGGCACATATAGACAAACAACCATTCACACTCACATTCATACCTATGGACAATTTGGAGTGGCTAATTAACCTAGCATGTTTTTGGAATGTGGGAGGAAACCGGAATACCCGGAGAAAACCCACGCATGCAAACTCCACACAGAGATGGCCAAGGGTGGAATTGAACCTGGGTCTCCTAGCTGCGAGGCCTGCGTCACAATATATTCCACTTATTTGATACAGTTAAAAATATTTCGGTTTCCCATTCATCCATTTCTTTGCTGCTTATCCTCACTAAGGTTGCGGGGTATGCTGGAGCCTACCCCAGCTGACTTTGGGCGACTGTTGGACGACTTTTTTGTCTCAACTCGAGACGTAGAGGGAGAACATGCAAACTCCACACATGATGAGATGGCCGAGGGTGGAATTGAACTCGGGTGTCCTAGCTGTGAGGCCTGTGCGCTAACCACTCAATCACTGTGCAAAAATCTGACATCGTGGTATAAAACTAAAAATATTGGCCATGCCGCCGGGCTGGCCCCAGTTCAACCCAGTTGTGTACGTCACTGGCGAACTGATTGAAGTACATCAACGCCTTCCCTGTGTGGAGCCTGGTGGTAACCACGGCAACTGCAGGCAGGCAGAGGTTTTATCATGAAAGAAGCAGAAACTTTAAAAATATTGACATGAAATAACTGTCGGCTTCACGTGAGCACGGACTGGATATGGATGGCGTAGCGTCAGGAAATATGACACATTGTTCCGCTGTGTGGTGTTTGCCAATACTTTCATTATTTGCACTTTTGGTTATGAATTATATATAATATATTTCCCTTGTTTGTCTCCATCACCGGACTTTCATCTGATTATTGGTTCTGCTTGCGTCTCGTCAGCCTTGCCCTCTTAGCGCTGATGTCTTCCATCTAATCCTTAGTCCAGAACGCATGTTTGATTGCCTAAACTGATTCTTCTCCGCCTGAACGGCGACACACAAAATTGGACCAAACCTTCACCCCTACGGTGTTGCCTTTGGGGGCAGTTTTATGACACATTCACCACATGGTGGCGCTCTTTCTAAACCTCAAAGTTTGTCCAGATCAATGCGCTCCACTCAAGAGTGGAAAAACTAACTTTAGGTTGTTGAGTCAGATGGCCATCAAATTTGGGACGTACCTTTAGAAAGCTGACAAGTACATGTATGTAAAATATGAACAAGATTGGTTGGAAAGTACATGGACAGTATTTATCCCATTTATCTTTCTTCACTTTCACAGTTAAAAATAAAAATAATTAATAAAATAATTAATAAAAATAATTAATAAAAATAAAAATAATTAATAAAATAAAAATAAAAATAAAAATAAAAATAAAAATAAAAATAAAAATAAAAATAAAAATAAAAATAAAAATAAAAATAAAAATAAAAATAAAAATAATTAATAATTAATAATTAATAATTAATAATTAATAATTAATAATTAATAAAAAAACTTACAACTATATTATGAAAGCAGGAAGTGAACAAATGTAAGAGTTAGTGATTGTAAAAGTACCAGATGGAGGGGTAGGATTTAATAAGCTTTGCTTCTTCCTACTCCTTTTGGACATGTGGAACTGGGAACTGATTATGGGATGCACTCAATTGGAATCTGATGCATGTTCAAATGAAATTAAACCATTACCGTTACCATTAGCATTACCATTACCATTACCATTACAATTACCATTACCATTACCATTACCATTACCATTACTTTCCCGTACAGACGTGAAGAACGGCCTGACTTCAGCTGCGTCCAACGGCAGCGACGATGGTGACGGTTGCTATGTCAACGTCCAGCGTCCCTACGCGTTGGAAATGTCGGCCATGTCTACCTCCGTCAAGACTCCCAAGGCGGATCGACCACGCAGGAACACGTCGGAGGCAAAGCTGGAGGCCAAAAAGCGAGTGATCCGCATGCTGGTGGTCATCGTGGTCCTGTTCTTCCTGTGCTGGATGCCGCTGTACTGTGCCAACACGTGGCGGGCTTTCGATGACAGATCGGCCAAAAAAGCTCTCTCAGGAACGCCCATTGCTTTCATCCACTTGCTGAGCTACACCTCCGCCTGCGTCAACCCCATCATCTACTGTTTCATGAACACACGATTCCGCAAGGCCCTCTTGGCCACCTTCTCCTGCTGCTTCGCTCCTTGCCGTCGCCACCGCCGCCGCCGCCGAGGGATGCGGGACAACGAGGATGATGTCATGGCCATGGGACCGTCCATGTCCAAGTTCAGCTACACCACAGTCAGCACCATGGGGACCTGCTGAGGCCCATCGAGGAGGTCCCACGTTTGGCAAGCACAGAACACGGGATGAAGTTGTAGCACAGCATCGGAGCTTAACTAAACACGCCATCGTGACGAAACATTGCTGGTCTTACACGTAATCACCTCCATTGCCATATGAAAACACAGCGTAGGGATGAAGATGATCCGCTCTCCAACCTGGTAGTCATTAAATGAAGAAGTCTTATTGGCTTTTGTGTTTTTTCATTTGTTTCACTCGCTTCTTTCTGGATACGATTGTGACGGATCTCGTTCATTCAGCTGCCTTCTGTGTTCCGTATAAGTGCCTGCTTCCTGTGTCACGTTCAATGGTAACGTTCATGTTCACATTCATACCTATTCATACTATATTCATACCTATGGACAATTTGGAGTCGCCAATTAACCAATTAACCTGGCAGGAAACCGGAATACCCGGAGAAATCCCACGCATGCATGGGGAGAACATGCAAACTCCACACAGAGATGGCAGAGAGTGGAATTGAACCCTGGTCACTTAGCTGTGAGGTCTGTGCGCTAACCACTCGACCACCGTGCAGCCGTATAATTTATTCTGAGTTATACATTATTATTTATACATATATTTATATATTATATCATATACATTTCAGCTCCTTTAAGTGACATTTTTATTTTTACTCGATTTACTCGATGTTTCCCATTTTTGCTGGGTTTCGTTTTTTTCGACCAATTTGTCACAGGTCAATAAAAAAAAAGCTGTGGGCCACAAATGGCCCCCGGGCCACACTTTGGACACCCCTGCTGTAGAATCAACAGTATCAGTCCTGGTTGCAACTAGTCTACTCCATTTTGTCGTGATCAGCGATCAATTGATCAATAGTCAATAGTCAATAAGTCCCACTTGTACATAACAGAGATATGATGATGATGATGATGATGATGATGTTCATATTGTGGTGGCAGTGGAGGAGGGATGGAGTTACGGACGGATTAGGAACGTAGCCTTCGGAACGGCACATCAGGAACATCTAATGAGTTTCTCTTCTTTTTTTGGCAGCAGCCTCCGATATTTACCAGCGGTAACGAGGGGATGGTGTAATTAGTTGCAAATAAGTTGGGGGCGTTTTTAGACACTCGGTGTCCCTGCAGACCTAACATGCAAGCTTCATCATTACAGCCGAGCTTCTGGCTCGTAGGGTCTACGAGTACTGCGTCTAATTAGCAAAGCTGCTAGATGCTACTTGCTATCAGCATCTAAATCCATTCATTCACGCGGGACGCCACGAGTCACGCTTTATTACTTTATTAAGGTCACGCTGATCCTACGTCGTGTTGCATGTACGGACGGGATGAATATGGCAGCATACAAATGCAGTATTGACCGTATTTATGAGCCACACGTTTTTTTTCTCCCACAGAGCGTTTGGGAGAATAATTTCCCCGCGGTGTCACAAAAGGTTGTGTGGCGCCAACACCCACCCGGACTCTTCCACTTGCCACTCACACCGACGTCAGCTTATTGCATTTGTTCAATAGCTGCCACTCATTGGCTCTTTTGCTTCCTCCGTAATTCATATGAGCTTGGATGTCGTGGGATGTGGGGTACCCAATTGCAGTGGCGGCATTAGGTCTTTTTTAGGGGGGCTTCAGTCCCCCTAAAATGTTATAAATATTTTTAATTTTTAATTTTTTTAATTTTTAAATTTTTTTAATTTTTAATTTTTAATTTTTTTTAATTTTTAATTTTTAATTTTTAATTTTTAATTTTTAATTTTTAATTTTTAATTTTTAATTTTTAATTTTTAATTTTTAATTTTTAATTTTTGTTAGTATTGTATCTAAATGCCCTTACATGCTAAACAGATTTGCTCTGTGTCAGGAAAGGTGTAAGCTACAACTTTCCTGTACTTACTACTGTTATTTGATGTTTTTGTTATGCGCATTTGGAGCGACCAAATTTTTTTACATTTTTTTATTGATTTTCT
Source organism: Doryrhamphus excisus (assembly GCF_030265055.1). Classification (NCBI taxonomy): domain Eukaryota; kingdom Metazoa; phylum Chordata; class Actinopteri; order Syngnathiformes; family Syngnathidae; genus Doryrhamphus; species Doryrhamphus excisus. The sequence goes on from NC_080474.1 coordinate 21,483,563, forward strand.
TTGTTTTTTTTTTACAAAAAAAAATCTGGCAAATTTTATAAAATAGGGCAAAACAGGCTAATAAGCAAGCCAATAAGCAGGCTAATACTAGCCTACTACTAGGTAGCCTAGTAGTAGTAGTAGTAGTAATAATCGAAAGAAGAATAATGATGATAGTAATAATAATAGGCTAATTAATAATATAATAATGATTATTACATCATTGATCACTGTCCATTTACTTGTGTAAATGTAATGGTGGCCTAAAACAATTTGTTTTTTGGATTTTTTTACTACATTCATTCATATCTCCAGGGGGCTAAGTCCCCCCCCCCATCCTCAGAACCTAGTGACGCCCCTGCCCAATTGTAGTTAATTTGAGTCAAAACCGACTTTGGTGGAAGCTTTTTTTATTTCTCAAACGTCTTGAAAAAGCAATGAAGTGACTCTGCGTATATCTTTCTACACATTTCATTTTTATGATGCTAAATTTCCAAGCCGTATTATTTTAAATGGAGAAAATCCACTGGGAATAATAAATCAGAGCTGGAAAAGCATCTTGGAATTTGTCAACAGTAAAATTGTCTGTGGCAGCGCCTCCTCCAATGATACTTCACTGTCACCAGGAAGGGATACAGTAGGAGACGTCAGCACGCTCCTCACGCGCCAATCAATCATTCACGGCTGGACTGAGACTTCTTGGCCTTTTCAGGGTCCTCAGTCAGTCCTGTCATTACTATGCTGCTGGTTTAACCCGCCTTTTGTCCTCGAGTCATTGATTTCTCCCTCCAACGTTGGAGCTCCCCATCGCCATGCTTGATCAGGGCTTTTTTTTCCTTTTAGCGTTGCTTGTTTGTTTTAGCATTTCGTGGCCATATTGGAAAGTGTCGCTGACACATAGACCACATAGACAAATGGAGCAGGTACGCTTTGGGGAAATGTAGCCACTGAATGATGAACGTTCTGTCTGCAGGACGTACACTGGAGGGGGGGGGAAGCAGGAGGAGGACTGCAGTATGGATGAAGTTTTTGGAGCTGAAAAGCCTAAATTATTATCCCCTTTAATTTTATGGTTTGGGGTTCTTTGGAGTTCAAATTACGTTCTGTCTGAATCGCCAAATTTGAGACAGAATCAAGTTCATTTTTGGCTTACTCTTAAAGAGCAACCGCAAGATGCGTTCAACTGAATTAAATAGTGCGAAGACAAGAACCCAACCCCCCAGAATTCGGTCAAGCTTCCACCAGAGGGATGGAAAAAATCCTTTCTTTACACTCCTATTTCTTATGGAAACAACAAGAGAATCGTAGTGAAAACAAGTCGGGTGTTTTGGTTCTTCACAGAGAATTAAAACAGCAACAAGATGATGTATCGTAGTGTCCCAACTACAAATTCATTTCTAGGGTTGCAGTTCAAAAATATTCATTCATTCATTTTCTACCGCTTATTCATAAAATACAGTAAAAATGTGCATGTTTTGCACATACTTGCAAATGGTAAATAATCCTGATTCATTAATGTGAAAAGTCATTAATCTGATTAAACATTTACTCATTTCACAGCCCTACTAAAAATACAACCGTTTATACAGAAATTGTAGACAAATGTGGGAAATTAACGATGAATTAACCAATTAACCGAGCATGTTTTTGGAATGTGGGAGGAAACCGGAGTACCCGGAGAAAACCCACGCATGCACGGGGAGAACATGCAAACTCCACACAGAGATGGCCGAGGGTGGAATTGAACTCACGTCTCCTAGCTGTGTGGCCTGCGCACTAATCACTCCATCACCGTGCAGCTGCATAAATATTCATATTAATATGATATATTCTCAATCACTTGTAGCTCCTTTTAAGTAATAATAATAATAATACTACATTTAATTTGTATAGCGCTTTTAGAGTACTCAAAGACGCTTTACAGTAGAGAAGAAGAAATATTAATACATTCATTGAGAGCTAAAAACACGGCTAAAAGCAAGCTTAAAAGTAAAGACGATGTACTTTTTCATACTTCGTGAGAGACAAAATGTACTGTTCTCTTTATGAATATGTAATATGTCATGTAAAGAAACAATTTCTCTTCTTTTTAGTATGATGAGGAGCGTAGTAGTTATGCACCAGAAATTGTAAAATCATTTTTTAAATTTTGTCCTTAAAAAGAATAATACAACTCTGGTTTTAATAGGCATAAAAATATTGTAATATTTTGTAATATACGCAGGAAGTTCTGTGCTCCTGTTTCAAATGTATTGATCAGCTTCCTTACAAGGACGATTAATCGGAAGCGAGTCAACAACACCCCTGCTGGTTGCAGCCAAGTACTGCACCCCCCCATCTTCATACATCTAAAATCAGAAGAAATGTAAATATGACATGAAACATATGACATGTATGTAGCGTGTGGTGATGCTTTGGTGGACTGTGAGGATTACCGGCTACGTCTTGTGAGAGTTGAGCATCCGGCCATTGTTTAAATAGGACTCATGTACGCCGTCTCCCGGGCGGATTAGCGTAGCGAGCTTGCGGCAAATGTCAACATCAATATAACGCTGACAGAAGAGCTCGTGGCTGACGCACAAAAAACGTGCGATTCCGGCTCATGTGTGTTTTTGTACATAAATATGGCGCTGCTTAGCGGACACGTCAAGTGGAGTAACTCCTGTTTGTCTGCGAAGGAAGGGTTCCATTATGGTCCTTCTAGTTTCCATGTTGCCGAGCAGCTTGTGGCCGCCGAAGGCCACATGAAGAAAAGGATGGAGGAGTTAGGGAAGCATCCAAGGACACTATTAGCGCCACATGAGCTGCTCACTTGCCAGGCCGCCCTTGCATTAAATGTGCTTTGATTGTACGCTAGTTGTATTTTGGACGCGGGCGTGCGTCCCTGATGTATTGATATGGGTCAGTGTTGTCCGGCAAAGCGGCTTCGGGCTTCGGCTGATCCTGCCGCATCGTGACAACGCAGCGGTGAGTCATGTGACTGTTGTGACTGTCCTCCGATGCTCAAACCATCCCGTGCAACTGCAAGGCCTTACGTGTTCTTATGTGCTTTGATGATTCACGTGACGTTATCTGACCAGACGTCCGGGAGGTTCAACATGTCTACCTCCGATGTCAAGAGTGCGGAAAGGAAAATATTTGGCGTATTCAGAGTCAGGCAAAATCACCTGACACGTTTGTAGCTTCAATAAAAGGCAAATAAAGTAAAGAAACTAAATTCCAAAAGTACATATCATGCCATTCTGTTTCATTATGTTTTAAACATGAAATTTGAAAGTTGGTAACCATAACAAGATGGCGTTTCCAGCTGCTACTGAGATTGAAGTGCAAACGGAACGCCGGTTGTGTTGCGGTTCCAGATTGGTTGGTTTTGATAAACGTTTCCACAATAAAAAACGCCATGCTCACCGGTCCAATTCATGGCAGCAACTGAAAACGAAAACAAAAACAATGACATTATAAAGAAACTAAGCAAAATGGCTTTATGTGTACTTTTCCAATTTAGTTTCTTTACTTTATTTGCCTTTTATTGAACCTACAAATATGTCAATCATTTTGCCTGACCCTGTAGAAAGTCTGTGTACTCGAGTTTAAACACGTAGTAAAGAATATGAGATTAGTCTACTTACAAAATGAGAATATGATTGTACAATTGGTTGCTTTCTGGCCTCTGCTTGTTTGTTTGTTTGTGAAAATAAAGTTTTATCAAAATGTCGCCAGCCTCTTTTTTATCCATATTTTGATGATTGGGAAAGTCAAAGTGGAGGTTTTTAAGCTTATTCTTGACGCAAAGATCTAAAAAAAAAAAGTGTGGCCACAGTAAGAATTAGAGAAGCACCCAGAGTGCCCCCCCACCCCCCAATATAGTTTATGGTGAGTCACACCAAAATAATAATCCTACATTTTTTGGATAAGTATTAGATATATTCTAGAACCTGTTGGAAACTTGTCCTGTATTTTTTCCCAAGTACTCTGACCATTTCTGTACCAAATAGTCATATCTCACAAAGAATCGTTCAAAAAAAAAAAAATTCTGGATCCAGACGGTGATCCGGATGACCCCCCCAAAATCCAAAATCCATTCCACAACACAAACAGCCAATCTTTGGCATGCCAATATTTTCCCCCATGACTGTAAACTTGCTTGCAATGAGTCCTTCAGTATTTGCCTCCTAAGACTCAAATGTGATGTTCCTCAATGTAACTTGTTAAGCATGTCTGAAACCAACAACCTGTAAAGGGAACATTTGCCGGCGGCTTCCGAATAGATAAGACAAGACAAGTTGTGAAAGACTAATGACACCATGATACCATGGAATCAAACCCAAATACAAGGAGACAAATCAATCCAGCCTGAACAGGCGGCTTCCACAAAGAAATGTCTAACTTCTCCAGAGAGAGATGTTGCAATACAGGATGTGCATACGGAGGACAGGAAGGGCTAATCTAAAGTCTGTCAAATTTGAGCAAGATTGGTTGAAAAAAAATGTCCACCATGAAGAGAAACGTCACAGGTAGGACAAAAACACAAATACATGAGACGAGCACGTCGAGTCGTAAATGGCTTTTTTTTTCTTCTTTATTTCAAATATCATCCAAAGCACAACAAAGCAAACATAAATCAACACAAATAAAAATACCTATGTACATAATAACATCATTAATAACTATAAAAGCAATCTTCACTGGCTAAATGTACTGCAAAAAAAGGTCAGTAAGGATAATTCATAATGCCGCCTACAGAGAACATACTAACTCCTTATTTGTAAAATCACAAATACTTCAACTTGCTGATATAGTTCATCTTCAAACAGCTAAAATAATGCATCAGGCTAAAAATAAGCAATAATAAGAAATATGATCTCAGGGAAGAAGTACATTTACTATGGTTACTATGGTACCCATTATGTCATTATATGGTCATATCACCTCACAAAAAATAAAAATAAAAATAAAAATAAAAATAAAAATAAAAATAAAAATAAAAATAAAAATAAAAATAAAAATAAAAATAAAAATAAAAATAAAAATAAAAATAAAAATAAAAATAAAAATAAAAATAAAAATAAAAATAAAAATAAAAATTAAAATTAAAATTAAAATTAAAATTAAAATTAAAATTAAAATTAAAATAAAAATAAAAATAAAAATTAAAATTAAAATTAAAAAAAAAAAAATAACTTAAATTATATTAGGAAAGCAGGAAGTGAACAAATGTAACAGTTAGTGATTGTAAAAGTACCAGATGGAGGGGTAGGATTTAATAAGCTTTGCTTCTTCCTACTCCTTTTGGACATGTGGAACTGGGAACTGATTATGGGATGCACTCAATTGGAATCTGATGCATGTTCAAATGAAATTAAACCATTACCATTACCATTACCATTACCATTACCATTACTTTGCGGACACCCACTTATCAAGGTCACGTGTGGAACCAATGAACCGCCATCAACAAGGAATTACTGCGAGCACGTCCTCCTTTTGAGAACAATCAAGCATCAAAATTCAGACGGTGATTTTATTTGGGTGTTCTTTCGATGATGGCCCCAGAACAGGAAGCGGACAAAAGGACCGGCAAACGGAGGGTCTGGTAAACAGGCCGCTGGAATAATTAGCATGACCTTCCACTGACAGGCTGACATGTGCTGACATTCTAATCATGACAGATAACAGCCAGCATGAAGAGGTAATCATCTCCAAGTGCTGCTTATGGTTTCCATGCTAAGGCTGGGGTGTAATGGATGGCCATTGATTAAGGTTGTAGTCGTTATCAATACGGTGGCTCTGATGGGGATTAGAGCTGCGTTCTCTGCACTTTTCAGCCCCCGTTAAATCGATGTGGGATTTCATGGTTCTTACAGCGGAATAATGGGCAACAAACGCTTTTAGTAGCAAGTAAATGAAGCAATTGTTTTCAAATGTGTTGCTGTCACTGACTTTATTGAATGATAAAAAAAAAGCCAATTGACGCGTCATTCAAAAGGTGGACCCTCGTTGCTGGAAGGTTTTAATGGCTAGGAGGTGCATTCATGAAGCGTGTTTCTGCTGTTCCCATCATTCACCGTGACTGACAACATCGGCAAGACCACATTGAAAGGCAGACAATGCGTGTCACATTTTGGAGACGCATGATGTTCCACTTGTCCTCGCTTATGCTGGTTAGTTCATCAAGACGTACTCCGCTATGAACGCATCTAAAACTACTACAACTTACATGGTTTTTGGAGTGGGGAGACTCGTCAAAGTTAGTCAACGACAACATGAAAAGGGAATAAAAAAGCCAGTTAGGGGCCGATGGTCAAACATTGACTAAATGGAAGCATTCTTTCATTTAGTCCATTGGAGTAACATGGCAACTGTTGTGTCAATGTGAAGATTCAAGCCTAGTAACGATAATGGGGGGGGGGGGATTAATTGGAAGCTTGGACCAGACCAAAGCGTTACGCCACAGCAGGAACTCCACAAGGAAAAAAACACCAGTCACATTTATTCAACTTTTTTACTAACAAATTGATACAGAAGCTTGATTCCTGGGGAGGACATTTATTTTAACTTATTTTCAAACGTTTTGGAACACCCGCAGATTACGTGATTATGGTTAGTCAGACCCAGTGAAAGGTTGTCTCCAGATAAAAGTCTTTTATGTGGCTCATTCTCACTACTGTCTTTTGTAAAATGTTTGCTAAATCCAAGGATGAAGAGTCTTGAACCAGTCATGATGTGCTATATATATCACTATATTGACACGCACTATGGTACACATTATGGCATTGGATGCTCATATCACCCAGTACTTCGCAACGGGACAAAATAAATAAATAAATAAATAAAAATAAAAATAAAAAACAAAATAAATATAAAAAAACTTTAAACTATATTAGGAAAGCAGGAAGTGAACAAATGTAGTGCAACAAAGTAGAACAAATGACACTTACTATGGTACCCATTATGTCATTATATGGTCATATCACCTCACAAAAAATAAAAATAAAAATAAAAATAAAAATAAAAATAAAAATAAAAATAAAAATAAAAATAAAAATAAAAATAAAAATAAAAATAAAAATAACTTAAATTATATTAGGAAAGCAGGAAGTGAACAAATGTAACAGTTAGTGATTGTAAAAGTACCAGATGGAGGGGTAGGATTTAATAAGCTTTGCTTCTTCCTACTCCTTTTGGACATGTGGAACTGGGAACTGATTATGGGATGCACTCAATTGGAATCTGATGCATGTTCAAATGAAATTAAACCATTACCATTACCATTACCATTACCATTACCATTACCATTACCATCAAATTGATGCCAGGAGCCTTCTCCAAGCCAGAGGACAAGTAACATTTTATTCTCCAACAAATGAGGGTGAAAAGACATGATTGAAAAGGGTTATTATTGCAAAAGGCATCGGAGATCAATAGGGCAGAGGATGCATGCGATCATTAACGAGCATCAAAAATGGATGCATTACGAACATACAAAGAAAGTAATTATTTTTTTCATGTAGTCTGGGTTTCACAAAATGTCACATTTGACTGCGTGTGCTGTGTTTAATGCCAGGTATAAATAGAAGAAGTCATGGCCGGGCGTCCTAAAACCTTTGTTCCCATCGTGTACGACACGCTCACACCGCCTCACATATCAATTGTCGTTTAAAGGAAGTCATTTCATAAAGGAACCCGGCAGGTAATTAGCAATCTCACCTGGACGGCGGTCCGTAATGAAGACTGATGCGGGGCGGACAGGAGAGGCCGAATGTGGCGCATCCGCGGCGACTGAGCGGCGCTGAATCCTAACTTGGTCATTAAGCTACCAACCTTTTTCCAGCGATGGGAAATCAGCAGCTAATTTCTAACTAAGCAAAACATGCACACAGCTTTAAACGGAGGGAAGAGGGAAAATCCTAGAGGATGGCTTACGTGGATTTCTTAGAACATAGTCAAATGTTTGTGCGTGTTTTTAAGTGATTGTCTAAACAAACGCTGTTTACACACACGAGCGAATATCGGCTAAAAACACTTTAATGTGTTTTTGGTGTAGCAATGTAGTCAATTTTCCTGGGAAGCATTCGAAGCAGAAGCCATACCATGGTGCTGCGTCGACAGCGATAACGCTCATGCATGCCCACATCAAACACTTTAAAAGGTGTTCTGTACTCTTTTCGGAATTTTCAAAAATTTCAATCTTTATTTGAAACACGAATACATATTTATTTCCCTTTTCTGTGCATTCTAACACGAGAAAAGAAGTTAATATAAGCTTGCTAACAACGGCCGTCATGGGAAATACCTAATTTGACGCTAAAGCCCTCGCAAAAATAATAAAAAAATGCCATTTCCATTTACATAAATTTTTATATTAACAATAAACAAGCTAGCTAACATGAAAAACATTTTTTATCGGGAAGAACAACATGACACGTTGCCAATCGCTAGTCTCAGCGTCATTCACAGACAAAAGAGTAGATACCTAGCTCTCAATTTTGCTACAAAGACTCAAGATGATGCTCGCTTGCCGTCAGCATTTTTTGTGCTGGAAGACACGGCCATCCCAAGGAGAGCGGACATCGAAAGTGTTGTCGTAGTATCTATGCTTCTGTTGCTGATGGAACTAGCACACGTCATTAATTATCTAAATGACATTCATTGTGCTCAAAATGCTGTGGAAGACATACTAGAATATTATTTATATTATATATAGAAGTATTTCAATGACATGAAATCTAACTTCCAAACACACAACATTGATATGATAGAATATGACAGCGGCGAGTTTGGAGTCAACTGAAAGTCATCATTGAGCCATCATGGTGTAAAAGGAGATCATCCAGTGGGATGGATCATCAGCATCCATTGTCATCTCAACTGGCTTGACGGCCTCAAAGAGGAGCGACAGCAAGGAGCGCTAGATAATCCATGAGGACATGAAGTAGTCGCTTCTTTTATTCAACACGGGTACGGCTCTCCGCCTCGGGCACAGAACACCCCTCATCGACCTGGCGTGAACCCGTTTGGTCTTTATTTGGGATGCTGTCTCCTCAGAGGTGCTCGGAGGCGCCGATGACCCCAGGCTGTTTTTCCACACTTTTGGATCTAATCAATCAGCGCTAATTGCCGGCTTTCCCTCAACACCACTCACTCCAAATAGAATCAGCCGTGTCGTAAAAGGGGGCACTTATATGAAAGCGGTTAAGTTCTTTCTCTTTGGAGCCAACATTTTTCCAATTTCTACCTGCTAGTTTGATTTCATGTCCCGTTTGCAACGTTTGCCTCTTTGCCTCTTTGCATTATTGATAAAGGTAAAGTTTCACACCGTGCCAGAGCCGCCAACAATGGCGTCATTCATTTGGTTTTTGTCATCATACTCGTTTCAATTCTTCAATTAATTATCCCGGTCTGAAGACTGGTGGAGAAATCAGAAATAATGAACACCAAGATGACAGGAAACACGAGAAATGCATCATTAAAACGTTAAAACTCTTAGTTATTAGTTTGCTTTTTACTCAAGTTTTGGATCGCGTTTCATGTCAACAGTTTGACTTGAACTTCCTGTTGATTTGATTTGAATTCATTCATTTTCTATCGCTTATCCTCACCAGGGTCGTGGGGGTGCTGGAGCCTATCCCAGCTGTCTTCAGGGCGAGAGGCGGGGTACACCCTTAACTGGTGGAGCTTCCTGTTGATTTGAATTCATTCATTTATTTTCTACCTCTTATCCTCATGAGGGTTGAAGGGGTGCTGGAGCCTATCCCAGCTGTCTTTGGGGCGAGAGGCGGGGTACACCCTGGACTGGTGGAGCTTCCTGTTGATTTGAATTCATTCATTCATTCATTTTCTAGCGCTTATCCTCATGAGGGTCACAGGGTGCTGGAGCCTATCCCAGCTGTTTTGGGGCGAGAGGCGGGGTACACCCTGGACTGGTGGACCTTCCTGTTGATTTGATTTGAATTCATTCATTCATTCATTTTCTACCGCTTACCCTCACGAGGGTTGCGGGGGTGCTGGAGCCTATCCCAGCTGTCTTCGGGGCGAGAGGCGGGGTACACCCTTAACTGGTGGAGCTTCCTGTTGATTTGAATTCATTCATTCATTTTCTATCGCTTATCCTCACAAGGGTCGCAAGGGTGCTGGAGCCTATCCCAGCTGTCTTGGGGCGAGAGGCGGGGTCCACCCTGGACTGGTGGCCAGCCAATCACAGGGCATGTGCAAACTCCACACAGAGATGGCTGAGGGTGGAATTGAACTCGGGTCTCCTAGCTGTGAGGCCTGTGTGGTAACCACTCAACCACTGTGCAGTCAGTTTTCACAATAAATTCCAGAATGGTGACAGTTAAAAGTATTTAGGTTTCCCATTCATCCATTTTCTTTGCTGCTCATCGTCACTAGGGTATGCTGGAGCCTATCCCAGCTGACTTCGGCCGACGTTTTTTTTGTCTCAACTTGAGACTTTTTTTCCAGAATTTAGTTTCCAACAAGAGTCCCCTATAAATAACCGATGGGAGCTGAATGTGGACATGGGGGAACCAAATCCTGGGCTTGTTCCACCAAGGTGGATAAAAACGGTCCTTGACTTTTTAGTGTCATCTTGTTGACCACCACCCACCAGCACATGGACGTCGCAGGTGGTCCAGGTGATGGATACGCCCGCAGGAGTCAGGGAGATTTATTGTAACACAATCTCTGCTTTCCCTCCCAACAACAGCCCAGCACTGACACTTCTCTAGAAAACAGCTTCCCCGCTTGTGGGAAGGAACATCTGTGGCGTGGCCTCAGCGAGTGGGCTCACTCGTCCCGGCTTAACCGGCCGGAATCCCCTGTTGATGCTGGGATCAAGATGAGCTTAAGTGGCGCCGCCGTCCCGCGAGGAGAAGCCATGGAAGCTTGTTGAGCAGGCTTTATGGATTGTAGCCTTTCCAATACACTAGCATGCACTTCCATTCCGTACATGGGAGGGAACAAGGATACATGCAACACAGGACCTTCGGAATGGGAGACCAGTCAACCCAGCGCAGCTCTTAAGACTTAGTGAGATTCGACCAAAGTAAACAAAATAAAAACGGACCGTTTTGGCAGGAAGCACCAATCAAAGGACACACAGCTGATAGGTGCTGATTCAGCAAAATGGACGTACAGATCTCATTTTAACAGTACACTTAAAAAAAAAATTCTTATTTTAGCTGTAAAAGCATGAAATGTACATGAACAGAAAATGTGGGATTTACACTCTGAAGTAGAAACGATACTACACTGAATATCAAGCGTATGTGAGGTCCTCATTTCCTTATTGACGTGTTTTGCAATCAAGCAACAACAAGGCAACAAAGAAACAATGCCAAACATAAAAGATCAAATATTACTTCTCTGCTGGCTTCTCCCTCCTTTTCCATCAAACAGGCTCAAGCTGCTCGGTACACAAAGTACACCACTCTCCAGGCCTCGTCTTCTCCCAGTCCCTATGATTACCGTAATAACCCGAATATCATTAGAAAGCTACGAGTCTCTGGTTTCATCCATCCATCCTTTTTCTCTGCTTATCCTCACCAGGATGGCGGGGATGCTGGAGGCTATCCGAGAGCGAGAGGTGCGGTAAACCCTGGACCGAGGTTTCAGAAATCATTGGAATCATTTAGATAGTTAAAGACTTACGGTAATTCTCGGAAATAGCTTTGCAAATTAACGTGGTTTCTGGACTATAAGTTGCACAAGGCCAAAAATGCATCATTAGGTAGAAAAAAACATACATAAGTCGCACTGGAGTATAAGTCACATTTGACCAAAACAGATATATGCGGCAAGGGATGACTGCACATTCTATTTGATCGTATTTCCGGCGTTAACCCAAATATTGTATTTTCTGGACTATAAGTCGCTTCGGAGTATAAGTCGCACAAGGCCAAAAATGCATCATTAGGTAGAAAAAAAAATACATAAGTCGCTCCAGAGTATACTAAGTGGCATTTTTTGCGGGTAATTTATTTTCTAAACTACTTGACCAAAACAGACATTAGGTCCTCTTGGAAGGCAAGTTGTAAGAATAAAAGAATAGAGAACAGGCTGAATAGGTGTAAGATATGCTAACACAATGCTTATTCAGATACACAAACAATAAACATGAACACAAAAGGTGTCCAGTGTTTATTTTTTCATTTATAAGTCGCTCTGGAGTATAAGTGGCAGGAACAGCCAACCTATGAAAAAAAGTGTGACTTATAGTCGGGAAAATACGGTAGTCGACGAATAACAATAGGTTGACGACTGATATTGCCAACAACTAATGGAAATAGTCGGCTTACACTGTTGTGTGTAATAAGTATCAGTCAACTAATCAACAAAATACTGATTATTTTGTCGATTCCGGGCCCGTAGGCTGTAGTTTGTGTGTGTTTGCCCTACGTGACTGTGACATATGACTGGTAGAACATCATTACAGAGCACAGTTGCATAAAAGGGGAACAATAGGCCGCCCCCAGCGGTTTGTCGTTACGGTCCAAGGTGGTTGGTACATGAATCCAAAGGTAAGAATAACACAAATAGCCCTCTTACTCCGGAGGCGAGGCGAGGGTGATGGGATATTTCGGAAGGTCCGGCGTGGACAAGCGCTGCATTTTGAGCGCAGTGGGGATGAAAGCAGACACGCTATTTTTACTCACCAAGCCGATTAGAAGTCTTTCATAACATCAGTTCATATTATGTCACTGACTGAGAAAACATCTGTATTGATTTCATGATCAGCTTCCTGAGACCAGCTTCCGGGCAGGTCTCATCATCTCTTTTGGGCGTTTTGGTGCCAAAGTATTGACACCACGAACAAAACGGTCAAGCCAACATTGTCGGTCCCGGTTTAGACGGAACCGATGTTATGATCCAAGCTGAGGTGGACACATGCCTGGACAGTGTGGACATCGAAGTGGACTCCATTGTGGGCTCAAATAAAAGGCTGCCCTGCAGCGTCTTACACTCCGTGCCCAGAGTGAAAGGTCCTCTGCACAGCTGTGCTGATGAAAACACCACGTTAATCCCTGCTCTGCCATTCGGATCTCACAGTCCGAAAGCCTCCAAAATCCTCTTTTACAATTGCATCAGCCCGTCCACCGGAACATGTCGCAGTTTTAGCAAGTCCATGTCGGGAAAATAACCTGTGTTGTATTTTGGCAAATGCACCACAGCATCAGTCTTGGTATGCTAATGGATCAGTCGGCTGCTGACTACCCCCTTCACACATTTGAGGTGTAAGAAAATATCGTTTCGGCAATATATCGCGATACTTTGTTCCACGATACTGCATCGATATGAAAAAGTATTGATATGGATATTTTGATGCATTTCTCCTAGACTGTATATGCTATTTGTTGAAGTGCAGACACGGCAAAGGTTGATTTGTGATTTGAACGTAAACCTGGGATGGTGGTTAGATGGTTAGGTGGCAGCACTTCCGTAGTCAATCAGGCAAGGACGTTGAAGGAGATTGACGAGTGAAACGTCCTCACACATAAACACAGTATCGTGATACGTGTCGTATCGCCAGAATCTTGCCAATACACGCCCCTAGTACACATTTGTCGACAAAGAGCCGAAGCACTGCAGGTTTTCCTTCCAAGCAGTTTCTCCAGCAGGTGATTGAATTGACGAGCTCCTTCCCTCGAACCAAAGGAGGGTTCATCATTCAAATCACCTCCTTTAGTGACCGGCTGGAAAGAAAAGCCCTCCATGGTATGAGTGACACCCCTGGTGTAGTATATCATCAGCTAGTATTCTACCAGAGACAGCCAAAGAACCACCTTCAAAGATCTACTTGAGTGATTTTTAGCTCAATGTTTGCAGAATGAGCATAAAAATTAAGGTTGTTTAATTTCAACCATTGTTTACTGATCACAAGCTCCTTTTAGCGTCCGACTAAGGGGTCCACTAGTACATCAAAATCCTGTTCTGGCCGACACGGACCTCAGAGTGAGCGCTAGATGGATGCATTGCATCTGAGCTAAAAATACAAAAAGCCATCACTCTTGTGATCAGTAGTAATGGGAGTCATTTAACAATATCAGAACATCAAAGAAGACCCTCCCTCTACAGCAAAGAAACTCCATTAGGTTATTGAGCTGAACCCAGGCAGGTTGTCGACTTCCAAATTCTGAACATCTGCTGCACCCCCCCCCCACCGCCCCCCCAATTACATTTTCTTTGCATTAGGAGAAAAAAAACATTAAGGTTTTACCAGTGCTTCAGTTTTCACTTTAGGGAGAAAAGATAAGAGAAATGAGTGGATATGAAGTATGTTTCCGTCTGGGTTCTGCCATTTCATTTGGCTGGTCCTCGTGGGGTGCTGTTGCTAGTGGCAACCTGCACTGACAGCGAAGTCAGACGCACGCATAATGTTCTACCTATTAAAATAGAATGTTGGATTTAAGTTTTAAGCTTAGCTGTATGGAAAGCTACTAAGACTAAACTTTAAGATTTGCAGAGGAGTCCTAATTTAACCTTAGCAGTTCAACCTAATATATTACAACAATTACATATTACAATACTACAGGGTGCATTTTTAGTGCATAAAGAGAACTTTTTTCACCCCTAAATCTCTGTTTATTATTATGCAAAGGTGCACGCTAACACCAAAAAACGCACAATAATCCAAGGAAACACATTTTCTCTAACATTGTGGGTGAAATTATAAATAGCACACCCTCCCAACATGAAAAAAAAACAATGCTCACGGTTTCCAATTGTGCACCAGTCGATTATGCACTCAGCTTAACCAACGCTACAACATTTTGTATCACCTACCCAACACATTACTGCAAATGTACTTCCCCCCGCACACTCACAACCAATAACGTAAATTAGCCAAACCAATATCAACTGATGGTTATTAGTGTTGCATGCCTCTCCTTGCTCATTGTGGGAGACTGAATCTGTACTGTAGTATTCTCAGGACCAACACCACAAATATGGCGGCGAGGTGCTTTCCTGTTTATAGCTTTAGCTCAAATGATAGCATCATCCATCAAGAACTATGCAATAAGACATTTATTTGAGCTTTTAAGTGCAGTTGTAAAGCTTCATTCAAGGGGAATCCGACATACCGGTACCGGTACAAATGGCAATAAAGTCTACCACTGTTGAGATGTTTTCCAGAACTTTGTCCATTCTTGATGGATTTTCTGAAATAATTGCATTTGTTTGTTCACAAATGTAAACAGAAAAGGGCCGATGACGCCATTGGGCGGACGGACTGCAAGCAGGTCTTGGTTGGCAGCCCGCATAGCTCTGCTCGGGTGATGAATGTTTGAAAGCTCACATAAATAAGATGGTGCAGCACAATGAATTGCCTGAAAATCAACTCTGCAACGGACCAGAAGCTGGTGCTGAGTGCGCAGAACTGGAGTGAGAACTGGAGTGAGAACTGGAGTGATATGGCTCTGTGTACAAGTGTTGGTCAAAAGCCGTGCCGTAGAATTTTGTAACAGCTGTCAACGGTTGCATTGTACCAAGAAACAGGGCGTTACAGTAATCAATGAGAACTAATGAACACATGCATGGTCATTACAACATCTTGTTGACAAACAAAGGGCTTCACTTTAGCCAGAAGGCGGAGTTGTAAAATCTCCAATGACAGAACCAATTTGTCAAAGTTCAGGTGGCTGTCAAATTTAATACTTGGATTTCGTAAACAGAGTATCAGAGCTTGGGGGAGGGCAGATCGTTTATATACAGGGTCAGGCAAAATGATCTGACACATTTGTAGGTTCAATAAAAGGCAAAAAACAACATTCATAAAGTACATATAATGGCATTCTGTTTCATTATGTTTTAAAAATGAAATCAGTTCTGGCCGGTTGGTTTTGGTTTCAATGCGGATCCAGTAGCACTGAAGTTGGTAATCCATAACAAGATGGTGTTTCCAGCTGCTACAGGATCATGTCTACCAAGATTGAAGTGCAAACGGAACGTTGTGGTTGTGTTGCAGTTCCAGATTGAAAAAGAAAGCAAAAACAATGGCATTATAAAGAAACTAAGCAAAATAGCATTATATGTACTTTTCAGAAATAAAAACACTTTTTTATTTCTTTGCTTTATTTACCTTTTATTTAACCTACAAATATGTCAGATCATTTTGCCTGATCCTCTATAAGGAAGTCCGCCCCTCTGTGACATCACAAAGGAACACTTTTACCACACCTTTTGAAACCGAGCGTTTCAAGCCATCCCAACATTTTTTTAGGTCTCACTTCCAAATGCTCAAACCTCGTTATCTGAAACGTAGAAATTGTTTAACACGAGAATACAACATTCTAACTACATTTCTAAGTTCCAAAAGTGGACAAAGCATAATAGGTCCCCTTGAAACAGTACTGGTCCAAGAATGGATCCCTGTGGCACACCAGAGGACAGTGCAGCTGCGGAAGACACAAAATCGTTACAAAAGTCTGTCAAATATGACTTGAACCACTGCTAAACGGACCCACAACGGTCGGAGGAGGATGGAGTGGTCCACAGGGTCAAATCAGCAGGTTTTTTTGGAGTGAAGTGATGACTGAAACTTATCAAAGTAATATTGCTTTCCAAATACACAACATGTAGAAATGTATTACATCTGTATTTATTTCATTGGCTTTCTATCTATTGAATTTCCACAATCCTAAAAACCTCCATCTGGCACCTCCACAACCGTCTAGCAGGATCTATAGATGTTATTTGATGAAATTGTGGAGTGTGTGTCCAAGTGCAAGTGCGGAGATATGAAGATTGGCGTGCATGACAGCAGCAATCCTTCAAACTTAATTAATAATCCTCGCACGCTGGAAACACTAACGATGCATAATTACGTTGCCTGATGACCATGTCCATTCAGAAAAAAAAAAAGTAAAACAGTCTCACGGTCATTTGATTGGGACGAAGCAGCATTCAAACTAATTAATTTTGATTAGATATAGATGTTATTTTCAACTTGAATTGATCACACGAGACCCGGTCTTGTAATGTAATCTTTTGAATTAAATTGATGGCTCGAGTCGCTCGCTGACAACTTCCTGTATCTGGAGGCTGCTGATGCATTATGAAAGTCCCTAAAATGAGATGATGAGAATGTATGACATATTGTTTTATTCCCATATATGATGTTTACTCACACGCCTGTAATGGTGCGTTATTACAGTTATGCAGCACAAACATTCCCCGAGGCCATTTGTGTTGATTACATTGGAGGCAGACGTCCCTTAGGTGAGTCACCGGGTTCACACAATAATGGAGTCGGCGTACTATACATATTCAAGCTAATATTAACCCAGTTTCTTGATTTTTTATTTAATGTTTCATGGTCATATTAATCACATTGTTCTGTTTATAAAACATTTGCCTCAAAACTAATGGAGCAGCCTCCTAATTAATCATTATGCTATTTATTACTTTGCTTTTTTTCAGATTTTACATTTAATTGGATGTTCACGAGAAAATCAATTTTAGAACAAGGTTGATTTGTTAGGCCATCAACAACGCTGTTTTATTTAAAAGATGATATTGGCTTCATTTAGGAAAAAACAAATAGAAATGGCTTAAATGTGCAGATTTTTGACTTGGAATGAGGGGCATTCAACCGTCAAACAGCAGGATATTTAAATTCATATATTTATATATGTTCTATGACGTTTAAATGACGTTTAAAAACACGGAATGAAGTCACATAAGCTCAATTTCACCCGTCCACATCCAAACCTCCACTCCACAGAATTTTGCATCCCAGCTAGGGCTGGCTGATATGGACCAAAGCTCGTATCCTGATATATTTAAGTTGAATATCGATATATGATTTATATCCTCATATTTTTTCCACAAAGTGACTTTAGACAAACGTCAAAGCCAAATAGGTGCCGTTCATCTTCAGTGCAATCATGCTTCACTCACGGTAGTTTCTGGGTTAGCGCTGTTAGCGCTGTTAGCGCTGTTAGCGCTGTTAGCGCTTCCATCTCACGTTCCTCATGATGACAGACAGTAAATATGGTTGATATAGTCAACCTTTATACAGTCTTTTTCACCCGCTAGGCAGCCTCTCCTCCTTCATATCCCCATGGGGATCTACAATCGCTCCGCGTAGCAAAGGGGTGCTCAAAGCTAACAGCTGCTCCCGAGTGGATCTCTCTGCAGCCGGGTTAGCGCTGTTAGCGCTTCCATTTCACATTCCCCATGACGACAAACAGTAAATATGGTCGATATAGTCAACCTTTATACCGTCTTTTTCTACCGCTAGGCAGCCTCTCCTCCTTCATATCCCCATGGGGATCTACAATCGCTCTGCGTAGCAAAGGGGTGCTCAAAGCTAACAGCTGCTCCCGAGTGTATCTCTCTGCAGCCGGGTTAGCGCTGTTAGCGCTTCCATCTCACATTCCCCATGACGACAAACAGTAAATATGGTCGATATAGTCAACCTTTATACCGTCTTTTTCTCCCGCTAGGCAGCCTCTCCTCCTTCATATCCCCATGGGGATCTACAATCGCTCCGCGTAGCAAAGGGGTGCTCAAAGCTAACAGCTGCTCCCGAGTGTAAACAATGCAGCACACTAGTGACACAGTGGTCTCTGTGGCACAAAAACACAACAAGAAAGTCATAAATAAAGCACTATTAAACACTAAAAAGGCCACAGATGACAGGAAGCTGCTTTAACTAGCTTGCACTCGGGCGGCGCCATCTTGAAACATGAGACCTCCGCGTCAAATCCCGTCTATATCGATATAAACGATATGAAATCCTTTAGCTAAATGGGCGGGAGTAAGAGAGAAGGTCAATAAAGGAGTAAGTAAGATCCCGCTCGGACATTATTTGTGCGTGTGCATGTTTGTGCTAAATGCAGCAAGCATGTTACGCAACACTCACCTGACATGCTCCCTCATTCTGTGCTGAGACAATGTCAGCCTGCACAGATGGCATCACAAACAGATGCTGTCGGTCCATTTGGGTCTAATCACTGATGCTCTGTATGACCTGTCAGTGTGTGCAAATGCAGATGTGTGTGCGTGACGCAAACACACACACACACACACACACACACATGATAAAAGTGTGACTGTAATCCTTGCTCTCATCAGGACACGTGTGGTTTGGTTTCTTCAACTAACTGCAGGACGATATGTTGGAATATAGAATAAAATGTGAAAAAATATGTTTTTTTATACTGTATGTTATATATAAATATAAAACATCATTAAATAAAAACCTTATCTATATTATACAAAATATAAATATATATTTTAATAAATTATACAATAGAAATATAATAATAATTCATAAAAAAATACAATCTGAATAAGAAATTCATGAAATAATACAAAAATATAATTATTGAGTAGATGCCACTCCAGGGTGTAAAGTCAGCTGGTTAGGCTCCAGGTTACTTGTGGCACAAATGAAGACAAGAGCTGACTAGACTGGACACTAATCAGGAGAATAGCATCGCTGCTGTTGCCATAGCTACCTTCATAATGTGGAATCATCGCCAAACTAGTAGCAATGATACAAGAATGATGGACCGCATTAAAGTTTCATGTCCCAAGTCAAAAGTCATGTGAGAAACTTTTTTTTACAACAATAAAATCTTAATGTTAAGCAAAAAAAGGTAAAAAACATTACAAATTTGCAACAGTATTTTTGTAAGAAATAATTCAAAATTTTAGTTGTAATGTAATACTACAGAAAAAACTAATTTTACAAGAATTATTAAGTTAAATTTAAATTATTTAAATTTAAATTATTAAATGATTAAGTATTCCTGATTTTACAAGAATAAAGTCTCAAAAAGGCTTAATTAGAATAATGTACGGTACACCATCACAAAAGTCACAAAAAAATGTATTTTACATGAACGAAGTCATCATAATATGGGGAATATCTGAAGGTTGGGGTTTTACTAGAATCAAATGTATTACCAAAAAAATCAGCTGTCGTTATGCAAGAAAACATTTAATGTGGGTTGGAAATAAGTTTTTTTTCGCCAGTATCAAAATACTACTACGGCATTGATAGTAATGATGTGCCACAGCAAGGTTCCAAAACCATGGTGACCCGTGTAGAGCAGTCATCTTGCTAAGGAAAACCATGGTGACCCGTGTAGAGCAGTCATCTTGCTAAGGAAAACCATGGTGACCCGTGTAGAGCAGTCATCTTGCTAAGGAAAACCATGGTGACCCGTGTAGAGCAGTCATCTTGCTAAGGAAAACCATGGTGACCCGTGTAGAGCAGTCATCTTGTAAGGAAAACCATGGTGACCCGTGTAGAGCAGTCATCTTGCTAAGGAAAACCATGGTGACCCGTGTAGAGCAGTCATCTTGCTAAGGAAAACCATGGTGACCCGTGTAGAGCAGTCATCTTGCTAAGGAAAACCATGGTGACCCGTGTAGAGCAGTCATCTTGTAAGGAAAACCATGGTGACCCGTGTAGAGCAGTCATCTTGCTAAGGAAAACCATGGTGACCCGTGTAGAGCAGTCATCTTGTAAGGAAAACCATGGTGACCCGTGTAGAGCAGTCATCTTGCTAAGGAAAACCATGGTGACCCGTGTAGAGCAGTCATCTTGTAAGGAACACCATGGTGACCCGTGTAGAGCAGTCATCTTGCTAAGGAAAACCATGGTGACCCGTGTAGAGCAGTCATCTTGCTAAGGAAAACCATGGTGACCCGTGTAGAGCAGTCATCTTGCTAAGGAAAACCATGGTGACCCGTGTAGAGCAGTCATCTTGTAAGGAAAACCATGGTGACCCGTGTAGAGCAGTCATCTTGCTAAGGAAAACCATGGTGACCCGTGTAGAGCAGTCATCTTGTAAGGAAAACCATGGTGACCCGTGTAGAGCAGTCATCTTGTAAGGAAAACCATGGTGACCCGTGTAGAGCAGTCATCTTGCTAAGGAACACCATGGTGACCCGTGTAGAGCAGTCATCTTGTAAGGAAAACCATGGTGACCCGTGTAGAGCAGTCATCTTGTAAGGAAAACCATGGTGACCCGTGTAGAGCAGTCATCTTGTAAGGAAAACCATGGTGACCTGTGTAGAGCAGTCATCTTGCTAAGGAAAACCATGGTGACCCGTGTAGAGCAGTCATCTTGCTAAGGAAAACCATGGTGACCCGTGTAGAGCAGTCATCTTGCTAAGGAAAACCATGGTGACCCGTGTAGAGCAGTCATCTTGCTAAGGAAAACCATGGTGACCCGTGTAGAGCAGTCATCTTGCTAAGGAAAACCATGGTGACCCGTGTAGAGCAGTCATCTTGCTAAGGAAAACCATGGTGACCCGTGTAGAGCAGTCATCTTGCTAAGGAAAACCATGGTGACCCGTGTAGAGCAGTCATCTTGCTAAGGAAAACCATGGTGACCCGTGTAGAGCAGTCATCTTGCTAAGGAAAACCATGGTGACCCGTGTAGAGCAGTCATCTTGCTAAGGAAAACCATGGTGACCCGTGTAGAGCAGTCAACCTCCTAAGGAAAACCATGGTGACCCGTGTAGAGCAGTCATCTTGCTAAGGAACACCATGGTGACCCGTGTAGAGCAGTCATCTTGCTAAGGAAAACCATGGTGACCCGTGTAGAGCAGTCAACCTCCTAAGGAAAACCATGGTGACCTGTGTAGAGCAGTCATCTTGCTAAGGAAAACCATGGTGACCCGTGTAGAGCAGTCATCTTGCTAAGGAACACCATGGTGACCCGTGTAGAGCAGTCATCTTGTAAGGAAAACCATGGTGACCCGTGTAGAGCAGTCATCTTGCTAAGGAAAACCATGGTGACCCGTGTAGAGCAGTCATCTTGCTAAGGACAACCATGGTGACCCGTGTAGAGGAGTCATCTTGCTAAGGAACACCATGGCGACCCGTGTAGAGCAGTCATCTTGCTAAGGAAAACCATGGTGACCCGTGTAGAGCAGTCATCTTGCTAAGGAACACCATGGTGACCCGTGTAGAGCAGTCATCTTGTAAGGAAAACCATGGTGACCCGTGTAGAGCAGTCATCTTGTAAGGAAAACCATGGTGACCCGTGTAGAGCAGTCATCTTGTAAGGAAAACCATGGCGACCCGTGTAGAGCAGTCATCTTGCTAAGGAACACCATGGTGACCCGTGTAGAGCAGTCATCTTGCTAAGGACAACCATGGTGACCCGTGTAGAGCAGTCATCTTGTAAGGAAAACCATGGTGACCCGTGTAGAGCAGTCATCTTGGTAAGGAAAACCATGGTGACCCGTGTAGAGCAGTCATCTTGCTAAGGATGTGGCGTACAGGAGTTTCCAGAGCCATCATGGCCTCCATGCTGGATGCTGACCAGGTTGGCTCTGTCCACAACCTCCAGGTTTGTCATTGTGTCCCGTGTGAAGGAGACTGAGACGGACGAGGTGTTCTTCTCCAGCAACCCCATCTTCTGTGCCTGCTGAGCCTCTCCAACCAAAATGTGTCATTTATAATGTGTTGCTACGTTTGATCAGACGCAGGAGAAATATAGCCTGGCCTCATTATTTGTTCTCATGGAGAAAGAAGGAGTTTAATGGCTTGGTGGCTCCAGTTGAAGGTGTGGGCTGATGAGGGATGGATGCAAAACTGAACGTTTGTGCCTGACAACCATGTCACTAAAACAACTTTGTCGCTTTGGATTCGTGCTCCGTTTCCACCCTCGGAAAAAACAATAAAAGCAGTAGAGAATAGAGAATGTAGATGTTTTTTTTTTTCTAAAGGCTGGGGAATAAAACATCTCCCACCCATTTGCTTGCACTTTAAGTGCACATCCTGTCCATGCGTATATGCCCTTCACGTTCTTGAGACCTCATTCCACAGAGGTCACGCTGCATATGATTAAACAATGCTTTGGGATTATGGGGCGGAAAATGGCGTGTGGATCAGTATGCGGGGGCTGGGACACAACCAATTATTACTTTATGAAGCCAGTAAGCTCCTCTATATACACTAGATGGCCGCCACACGAGGTACACCTACGTACTTCTACTTTTTACACGCTGAGTACACCCTTCACACTTCAGCATCCATTATTACAATAGTATGTCTTCTCAATGAGGTGGCGACATGATACTAATTACCCTTCAATGCAATTTAGAGGAGTCACTGTACAGCCTGGAAAACCGTGTTTACTCTCAATATGACTCAACACACAGCTATTATTGTCTGCATGAGTGCTGCCAATGCTGGGTGAGCTGCGGTTCATTGAGAGAAACTGGAACCAGAGCTAGTAAATCTATACCTCTATGCCAGCTGTATATAATAGAATACAATTATATTATGTCATACAATATATATGAAAATAAAAATAAAAATAAAAATAAAAATAAAAATAAAAATAAAAATAAAAATAAAAATAAAAATAAAAATAAAAATAAAAATAAAAAATTATACTCACATTCATACCTATGGACAATTTGGAGTGGCCAATTAACGCGTGGTTAGTGAGCAGGTATGTATGAATGTGAGTGTGAATGGTTGTTTGTCTATATGTGTCCTGTGATTGGCTGGCCACCAGTCCAGGGTGTACCCCGCCTCCCGCCCCAAGACAGCTGGGATAGGCTCCAGCACCCCCGCCACCCTTGTGAGGATAAGCGGTAGAAAAAGTATTTACATTTCTGTAAAAATGTCCCTTGAAGAGATGTAATAAAAGGGGGGGGGGGTTGGCTCGTTTGAAGTACTGTGCTGTATATTCAAGTAGAAAAATAGACAGGACTTTTGCGGTGTACATGTTGCTACTTGACAGTCCTCAGTGCTGCTGACAGTAAATTAAAGTTTCCTGACACTCATTTATTTTTATCACAATGAGAGCTGTTAATTAGACGTACAATCACTTTCAGCCTTCCACATTGTTCTCCATGCAGGGAGATATCACATTAACACCAAGCCAATCAAGGCACACCCATTAAGACCACAGTGGAACTGACAAAGTTCAACACCATCTGTTTCGTGACAATGGCTGACTATCGAGTTGTTCCAATTCCCGACCCCTGTTTCATATCATCATTTCACCATGTCAAATACATTTCTTACCAAAAATTGTATATACAGTAGTACAGTGCTGTGTGAACTAATCCCACACGTTCAAACTCACTGATGCCGGTATTTCCAGGATGCTGGAGATTTTTTGGAAATGAAAAACGTCAGCTTAAAAACAATACCACAATAAAAAAAACACACATGCCGTATAAGTATAAATCCTAGTTACAAATAGATAATTGTCATAGTCAGAGCACATAACACCTGTTTATGACCTTCTAAATACAGTTTGAACATTGTTAGAGCCCTCTAGACATGAAATAACACCCCTATAGTCACCTATACACCCATATTACCCAGTACAGTAGACATACTAAGAATCATACCTGTGTTCCGATGCCAAGGAAGCTGAGTGTGGCGGAAAAGAAGTGATGTCAAGGGTTCAGAGTTGAGTTTTAGCTTGGCAAGGGTTGCAGCCCATGTTAGAGATTCTTGTACCTGTTGTGAGGTCTTTCAAACCTGTAATAAAAGAGGCAGGTTACACGTTGGACTGGTGGCCAGCCAATCCCGGGGCACATATAGACAAACAACCATTCACACTCACATTCATACCTATGGACAATTTGGAGTCAGGCATGTTTTTGGGATGTGAGATGCCAATCAAACCCTCCATCTTCTGACCCGTGAGGTCAACATGCTAACCACAGCGGGTCTAGGAATTAAAACGACGACGACAGCCGACATGTCCTCTTTTTTCCAACACCACGCAGTTAGCAGCCTAAATAAAATAAAAACAGGAAATATCGCCCGGTGACTATTGGCAGGCTAGTTGAGGATTAGTCAGATGAGCGCTTCATCTGTCCCAAACAAACCGAAACAGAAATGAGGACTTTAATCCGAGTCGGAAGGGCCTCTACTTGGAGAACGGAAGGCGAATCCCAACATGCAACATCCTTCCGGTTTATAATCTTGATTCAGCTTGTGTGCAAATCAAGCAGGATCCGTTGAAGAAGACAGAAAAAAGTGAAAAAGAAAGAGCGGCAGCCATCTTACTGACACATGGTAATTTAGGCAGGAGTGCAGAGTGACGTTGATTATTGGCCTAGAACAAGAATGTGAATGGAAACAACCTTGGCTTCATTAATATGCATTGTCTCAGTGCATAATGTTACTTCTGCTCAATATACTGTAAAGGCACCCAGTCTAATATAATACAATAACTCACATCACATTCTGCCTTTATTTAAACTAATACTTGTGCTGCATTGAAATACACAACATTCATTTGTACTGAGCGCTAGAATTGAAGTGTATTTTTCTACTGATGGAGCAAAGCCAGCACACCATGCAGGTGACAATGTGCTGACACTGCCACCCTGTGGTATAAACGGGAACTACATGCCGTCTGCCTTCATAACCTGAGAGCCAAACAGCTCAAGTGGCAATGCTGTGTATTGCCGTAAATTTGTGAAAAGTGACTTTTAAAAACGCTTTTAAAATATATTCCACTTGTGAAAACTCAAATGATCTTCGAAGTGTATTTCAAGCTATATGATGTCGAACCTGGTTTCTTACGCCGGTGAGAAAGGCTGCTATCTCATTAGCCTAGCCACACGGCTACTTTAGCTGAGCCTCCATAACGCCCATAATTTGACCTACATAACAATTAAAGGCAATTTATCTCCATGAATGAAATCAATATATATTTTTATTAACAAGTTGAAAAAAATGAATTGTATTGAACAACACAGCAATAAAGTGCACGATGGAATCCTATAATCACAAAAATAATGAATTAAACTTTCTTTCAATCAATAAAACTTCAATAAATGTAAACCTTACCTTTAAGTGTAAAGTACTCCCATACTTTTGACATCCTATCGCGAGAGCTTTTCTTCTCCCCGGACTCGCTGCGACTTGATGGATTCTGAATGACTAGCATTAGTGGTGTGTTGGTCATGAACGAACGGGTCAAAAGAACTAGTTCTTTTTTGTGAACGGAATGAACTGGGTCACAGCTCCTATAATACCCGTGAAGTCCGTTCAGTTGCAAATGCTTTCTTTGATTGGCTGGAGAGTCAGTTAGCCGTTCCTTTTGAAAGGCGGGACTATCTGCGTCTTATCCTATCGTCGCGCCTCGCTCTGTGGGTGGGTGGGGTTAGCTGACTGAAACACGAGTGAACGGACTGACTCGACACGGCTGACCGGGTCTATGCACAAGGGTAGATCACAGGCTAACGACCAATTGACGTAAATGAACGGATCTTTTTACTGAATGAACCGTAATGATCCGGTTCACTGAAATGAACGGGTTAGCCCACCACTACTACGCGAGTGCAGTTCTTGGGCGTCGACGTCATCGATGACGTCAACGCGTTGTCCCAGCCCAAGTGTTGATCTTTAAATGCCTTTAAGGTGCTATTCGTTTTGTCTTAGACTACTTTGATTAAAATAAAACCGTAAATATTTGAATAGTGTAGAACTTCTATTGCAACATTTGGAATAGAAAAAAGACAAGGGGGGACAGATTATATGTCTGTATTTATTTTCATCAGAACACAGTTTTAATCATCGTAGCAGTAGTTTTCATACTTCTTCAAAAAAGATCATGACTCGTGAGACTTGTTTTTATAAATCATTTCATCAAAGTCGTCTGTAGAAAAATGAAAGAAGTTAGTCCAACTAAAGCATCTATAATATTACAATATACTGGTAGTGTAATAGTAATCATAATAATCAATAATCAGCAATGATACTTCCATATACTTTTTCCATTTCTAGAGTCGTTAAAATCTTTCCGCATTCACACTCCAACCACAACCTCGTTCTTTCTTTCTCTCGCTCTCTCGACAAAAGCTGAGGACAAAAAAAACAAAACAAAACAAAACTAGCGACACATTCTCACAAAATAAAGAAGGAGGAATTGTAAAGGAACATGACATCAAGTCACAAGGAAAACCTCGGAGGTGGACGCCAGGGAAGGGAAGATATTTACAACCAAAATCAAGCAAAAAGTGAATGGGCTTCTGCATAGATCCACAGGAGAGAATGTATGCCATTTGGTTCTGGGGGTACACACAATATATGTGTTTGTATGTTGGCGATAGCATGGCGATAGCATGGAACTGCTACAAGTGCTACAGACCATAATCATTGGAGCCCACTTCTCCTCGACATGATGAAACACAAACAGGAACAAACCACAGCAGTGTTGCGTGCGTGCAGGCCTTCATTACCGGATTGGGGCTTTTGATATGAAAATGTTGTATTTCAGTGTTGGTCAGAAGAAACCCTTGTGCACAAAATGTCCTTTTGTGCAGCAAGGCGTGACAAACATTTGAACATGTGTGCTTGTGGCGAGGTTTGTTGATGTGGATGAGCTGAAAGCCATAGGTTCTACGACCCTGACGGACCCTGTTTACTTCCTGTTGCTCTTCATGCTTTAGAAAAACAAACCTTGCCTTTTGCAATCTGGTGTGGTGATGGGTTCGCACTAGGGCCCGCCCCATCCAGTGGATGGCGTTGTGGTGAAAAAAAAAATTCTTTCAATGTCGTCTCTGAAAAGCATGTATGTTCAAATTTGGGAGTGAAGAAAAAAAAATCTAAAATACAAGTTTCTGTGAATAAAAGTAAAAACAAAAAAAAGTAAATATATTATTATATAGAAAACAAATTTGGGAGTGAAGAAAAAAAAATCTAAAATACAAGTTTCTGTGAATAAAAGTAAAAAAAAAAAATCTAAATATATTATTATATAGAAAACTTTGTACCCGAAAGACCACACAGAAATAATAATACTACTAATAATAACAAAAATAAAAATAATTAACTATTTTTATTATGCATATAAAAATAAACATTATTGTTGTTGTTATATATTTTTTATTTTTATATATGAATATTTACCTGGATAAAAGAAATGTGATACGAAACTAAACAGAGGAAAGTTGACCCAAAAAATCTGAAAACGTGGACATACACGCTTTCCATGTGACAATACATATTTCGTATTTAATACAGAGTAGCAGATACATTTGAAAAATGAAGATGTCTAAGAAAAAACAAACAAAAGTGTGCCATAATACATAGAATATTGTCATTTCTCTCTGTGTGTTTGTCTGATTATGTCCGGGTCCTTTTTCTTTCTCTGGTCTGTGTGACAACAAGTTACCATGTAAAGAGCAATTTTCTTTTTTGGCTTAGGGGAACAAATCGTTTGGCCTCAAACACTGGACTTCATAAATATGTTATACAGGTGACCAGGCTAAATAATCAGTGCATTTTTGTTGATGCACGTCGCTATGTGCACTATCTAGCCTAAATAAGAGTTCATGTATTAAGTTTTACAGTGAATCATGCAGATTATTTGTTAATCTCTGTCTTGCACACTCCCAAAGTGTGTCAACAGAACACAAACGCACACATTTTTGGAACGCATGAAGCAGCAAGGCGGCCAAAGCAAAACAAGATCAACACCACCATCTAGCGGTTGAGGTTGGTATCGCTGTTCTGTCATGTATATGTTGCATCGTGAAATGATTGACATCAGTTATCGGATTAGACATCTCTCGTCAGTTGGAATACAAACGCTTGATGTTGAATTTTCGGAATACCTGATCAAGGAAAGAATTGAAAATCAAATGAAGTCAGCCCTTGAGGTCACATGATTCCTTCCTGTGGTTCAACATTTGCACACCAGAGATCAGCTGACTTCCGGGATGAGGCGACGGCAATGGACGATCGCAGGAAACAGGAAGTGAGTTGGTACGGAACCTGTGTTGTGTTGTGATTGTTTAAAAAGCCCTTTACTTCATGAAACGTTAGTCAGACAAACAAAATGGCTGCCAGGCTACGAGAGCTAATTCTGGGATGAGTTGAACGAAATCATGCACAAACTCACTTTGACACGTCACGTCGTCGTGTACCTTTGTCAGCAAAAGCACATGGAATTGAACAGTTTAGAGAAGCGAAGGTAACGCCCAGTGGTCAGGTTGCCTGTGAATTAAAAGGCCTGAGTTACATTACTGAAAAAGAGTTTTGGTTTAGGTGTAAACAGAAAAGCGGTGACTAAATGAAACAAAAAAAATTCAAATCATGGCAATAAAGAAGTTGATCAGGCATACCTTTGAAACATAATAACCATCATAATAAAAGCGCTTGTGTCAGTCATTGTTAAAATCCCAAAGTTATGTAGCCTCGCTGTCGAAAAGCAGAACCTGAATGGGAATTTGGTTCAATGACTCCCATCGCATCTTTGGTTGGAGACATGTTTTGTTCTGTGAGACAAAAAAAAGTGTCTTTGGGAACGAATGAACAAACCCGCTAACCTCGTTACATACGGTATCTCACAAAAGTACACACACCGTATTTCAGCACGCATTTCATAGCAGTTTATCCTCCCAAGTGACAGACAGTACTACACAGAGTGAACGTGGATATACCGTATATTCATTCATTCATTTTCTACCGGGGTGCTGGAGCCTATCCCAGCTGTCTTGGGGCGAGAGGCGGGGTACACCCTGGACTGGTGGCCAGCCAATCCCAGGGCACATATAGACAAACAACCATTGGATATACCCTACAGTTTTTTCAAAACTTTGAATTCTGCGGCTAATGTGGCTAATTTATGGCTAAATTCAGATCTTGTGTTTTACTTCAGAACTACGACTAAATGTTTAAATATTGTGCCACTTGTGAGGCAGTGAGGAAACGGTAGATCACAAGCTATCAGCGCACGCACAACGAGCTTCTCAACCCGCTGGAAATCAGTATGACAATGTAACTGTCTGACTCACAACACTTCACAAACAACACAAAATTCATCACACAGCAACTTCACACTCCAAATATGTACCTCAGAGATATACGTTTTAACGTTTTCTCTTATTGCATTGGGTCTGAGCAATGCGTTCATTGGTGCGCTGCAATGACGTCAGCCTCCCTATGGGTTCTGGGTCCTCTGGTGCCTTCTTTCATTCACCGTTTTCTATGCTGCTTGTCCATTGAAATCCTTTTCAAAAAACAAAATGCATTATGAAAAAACTTCATTTTAAACTCGTATAGGTGCATGTTTGTATATTTCCAAGGTATACCTTTGGCGTGTTAAGCTGCTGCGTGTTGAATTTAGTGTGGTTAGTAAAGTGTTCTTAGTAAGATGACATGGTGAGTCAGACGGTTAAATATAATGACCTGCGATTTGCATTTGGTTGACGAGCTCGTTGTGAATGCATTCACTTTTTTTGCAGTAATATGACTAATTTAGGCCCAAAATATGTACAATATAAATATTTTTTGGATTAATAACAGGCCATAGTCAATGACGAAACAGTCCCAATAGCTGGCAGTACAAGTGAGTAGTACATGGTGGTGGTCGCGTCATCGTCTCAGGCTGCACGAGTGCTGCCGGGGCTGGGTGAGCTGCGGTTCACTGAAGAGAAACATGAATGCCAACATGTCCTGTGACATTGTGAGGTGGAGCATGATACCCGATATGACATATTGTCTGTGAGGTGTACTCACTTGTGTTGTGTTGTGCTATTCCAGCAGTAATGGACGTGTGTTGACTCATTTTCAGTGGATAGTAAATCTATACTGCAGGTTATTAATACAGCTTATTTTCCACCGTGTCGTCCCTTGGAAAGATATCGTGAAATGCATGCTGAATTACGAGGAAGCGTTGCACTCGCTTTTGTTCCTAATTTTATTATAAGATAGTAACGTAATGTAATGAATCAGTTAGCTGAGGTTGTGCTGTTCAATCCCAACAAAGCAGTGTGGAAACATTTTAAAAATGTCAATTCATGGCACCAACCTGATGCACATTCACCATTATGTTGAATTATGTTATCATTCATTTGATTTGTTTGGAGTTTTGATCGTTTGGCTCAGTCCTCGTGGGATGTTTCAGGATAGCTTGACTTTACAACTCTTTATGTCACATTTTCATGTTGTCTTGGACTCTACTCGTAAAGTCCAGGATTAAAAAAAGAAAACAAACGTACATACACACTCAAAATAAGTGAAGAAAAAAAAGACAAAAGCCAAATTGTCAAAACACTCTTAGTGTTCATGAAAGTGAAGTGGTGTGTGTGTTTTTATTAAAACGGTACAGTGGAACCTCCGAGGTTGAATGGGATACTGGTCAATGTCCAGTTTCTTCAGATTTAGAAGCAATTTTTAGCACTGGAAATAATGAAAACTGAATATATGAGTTACAGACATCGATACTCATAATATTACACGTTTATTGCGATAAAATTCTGACTTAATATTTTGACTTTATTCTCAGCAAATAAATGCTGTTTTTTTAAATACAATTTTTGCTGTTTTTATTTTCCAAATATTTCAACTTTCTGCTTGTATTCTGCAAGTATTTCAACTTTCGCAAAATTATGACTTTATTCCCATAATATTTTGACTTTATTCTAATAACATTATAACTTTTCCACAACGTAATTTTCCAAAACTTCTACTTTATTCTACGTTTGTTTGTCTTCTATAATATTGCCTTATTGGGCATGACAGAAAAAATGTTCCTATGTTCAACACAATATTTCTATATTTGTTGTTGTTATTATCCTGGTCCTTGAGGTTTAGCGACATTAGCATCCCAAAATGAAAGCAAAAGGCAGAGAACTAATGTATTTGTGACGACTCTTGATTCAGTCTGGTCATATTTGACAAGTTGAGGGGTCTTTCATTCCAGAGGTTCCACCGTACAATGCATCGTGTCCACAAAGAGTTGTACTAAAGCGGATTTATCCTTCACGAGCTAAGCCGTTGTCAGTATATAAATGCACCCATGCTTGTAAAAGAAGTTTTAGTTCAATCAAAATAATATCTCACAAAACAAAGACAGGGAGGCGACCCATAAAGCTGCAAGGCCTCGGAGTGAACCACTTCTTTGGTGATGAGATCACATGGCAACATCCTCACTTTCCCTTGGATTTGTGCAAACAGCAGGAGGGGTGGTCAGCTGGTGCGCTGCTAGTACGCGTCGCCTGGTCAAGTAGATGTCAATCATCTGCACTACTCAAAGGGACTGAGGCCACTTTGGCCTTTTTTTGGTGAAATCCGAAACTGTTAAATAGAGCAGAATATGGAGATAATCCAAGTATTGAACGCCACAAACGGGATTTTGGTTAGAAATAATTGTCTTATAATAGGTAATGGGTCACAGCAGCTCTTTAAAAGTACATTTTGGAAGCTTTTTGTGAAATTTAAGTTGGTAACTCTTGTAGAATAATAAAATAAGCTATATATTCCATGCAGCAGATGTCATTTTGGTTTGAACTATTTGAGCTGTGTCATGTAATATGTGACAACAACTCTTTAAAAGTATATTTTAGAAGCTTTTGTGAAATATGAGCTCTTATATACAGCAGAATATTAAAATAACTGAGGTTTTCAAACCCAGCGGACAATATTTTGTTTAGGAAAAATTGAGTTTCTTCACGTAATTATGTTACAAAAGCTCCTTAAAAGTATATTTGAGAAGCTTTTGTGACATATAACCTGTTAAATACAGCAGAATATTAAAAATACCGTAGGTTTTCAAACTCAGCAGACAATATTTTGGTTAGGAATAATTGAGTTTCTTCATGTAATATGTTACCAAAGCTCCTTAAAAGTATATTTGAGAAGCTTTTGTGACATATAACCTGTTAAATACAGCAGAATATTAAAATAATGTAGGTTTTCAAACCCAGCAGATGTTATTCTGGTTAGGAAAATTTGAGTTTCTTCAAGTAATATTTTACCGAAGCTCCTTAAAAGTATATTTGAGAAGCTTTTGTGACATATAACCTGTTAAATAGAGCAGAATATTATAATAACGTAAGTTTTCTAACCCAGCTGACTTTATGTTTCTGTTCTTTACTGTGCAGGCTTTGGTTTCATGGCAAAAAGAAAGTGATCACTTCAAATGTTTTGGTCCGAACCAGAGTACCAAAGCGGGTAGTTGATGTGGTTTTCCACTGTGATGGAATCACCAAAGATGGAGTTTAGACCAGGCCAGAGCTTGTTTACGTAGGTGCGGGTCATAACAACATTTAATACCCTGTGACGTTGAACAGACCAAAATAACAAAGTGAGGGCTTAGAAATCATGTAAAAAAACAAAACAAAAAGATCATAGCACACATCACTCTGGCAGCAAAATTCTTTTTAACACCTCACAGCTCTCATTTTTACGCCTTCCTGTACGCAAAAGGATGAAATGTCAGAAGGAGAATATGATCTTTCATATTCAGGCAGCGCAACAGAAACCATGACTTGGAAACACAGTGTAAAAAAAAAAAAAAAAAAGCTCAAGTGAGAGAAACTCTTCCCACTCAAAGGCTGTGGCATTGTCCCCCCTACCCCACCTAACGAACTAAAGGAGCCCCTTGTGTCCCCTTTTGATTGGGTTTGTGTGTCTGTTGTGTCAAAGCGTCC
This sequence comes from Doryrhamphus excisus, assembly GCF_030265055.1. Taxonomy (NCBI): domain Eukaryota; kingdom Metazoa; phylum Chordata; class Actinopteri; order Syngnathiformes; family Syngnathidae; genus Doryrhamphus; species Doryrhamphus excisus. Next base: position 21,516,929 of record NC_080474.1, read on the forward strand.
CAGTGCTTCCGTGTGGAAGTGTTGCCCAACGTCGGCACAGGCGCACAGCTCCAGACGTCTGCAAAAAAACAAAAAAACTGTGGCTGTATTTTTCCATAGTGGTTGCCATGGTGAGGGAATCCCATCCGCCCCCCTCTCCCTCCCTCGCTCCCTCCCTCGCTCGCTCGCTCGCTCGCTCGCTCTTAGATCCCCTTCTCCATCCGCAACCTCACCTCCTCCTGGCATCACTCCTCACCGGCGGGGCTCTCCTCCAGAGGCGTGATGGCGGGGAGGCCCAGGCCCAGGCCCGTTGCATTGTGGGCGGCGGTGAGACTGGCCACCGTGTGCAGGAGGACCAGCACCAGCAGGCAGAGTTTGAGGCGGCTGTTACACAGTCTGCACGCTGCCGAGGAGCTGAGGGAGGTTCGGTGCTGGCACGGCGGGTGAGTTCTTTTCAGCGTCCCCCTGGATCGGTTGTCCACTTTCAAGTCCCACCGCACGTCGCAGCACTCCGCGTCCGGGTCCGCGCCTGACGGGTGGTCCTCCAGCAACCCTGGCCGCCGTGCCGAGGAAAAAAACGTTCAAAAGCGTAAAGTCAACCGCACGACTCCTTGTGCAAACGTATTTGCTCTACAGTTGGATTCAGGCGCTCGGCTACGGGCAGCATTTCACGTCTTCACAACATTCCCTTCAACGGGACCCACATACGGAAAACATACGGGAAGACACTCGGAAGCTCTTTCTGGGGTGGCATTTTCCCACGTGCGTTTCCACAAATGGGAATAATAACGTCTAGCGGGATAGGTCAATCAATGCTAATGCTGGAATAGACCATTTCCATACCTTCCTACCTTTGGCTCTACCAATTGAGGCATGGATTGGTCTGCTAATCTGTCCGTCCATCTACCCATCCATCTGCATTCCGATCTACTCATCTGCCTGTCCGGCATCTAACCATTCATCTGTCTACTCATCTACCGGTCTCTCTACGCATTTGTCAGTCTTCCAATCTACCCATCTACCTAGCCATCTGTTCACTCATCTACCCACGGATACTTGTCTACCATCTGTTTGCAAGTCTCTCTACGCATCTGTCAGTCTTACGATCTACTCATCCGCCTGTCTAGTTCATCTGTCTACTCATCTACCGGTCTCTCTACGATTTGTCTGACTTCCAATCTACCCATCTACCTAGCCATCTGTTCACTCATCTACCCATGTATACTTGTCTACCATCTCTCTCTACGCATCTGTCAGTCTTCCAATCTACCCATCTACCTAGTCATCTGTTCACTCATCTACCCACATATACTTGTCTACCATCTCTCTCTATGCATCTATCAGTCTTCCAATCTACCCATCTACCTAGTCATCTGTTCACTCATCTACCCACGTATGCTTGTCTACCATCTCTCTCTACGCATCTGTCAGTCTTACGATCTACTCATCCGCCTGTCTACCGTCTCACCATAGATCTGTCTATTCATCTACCCAGCTACCCGTTTTACAATCTATCCATCTGCCTGTCTACCCGTCTCACCATCTATTGGTTGCTCATCTACCCATTTACTTGCCCACCCATCTGTTTACCAGTCTCTCTACCATCTATCTGTCTTTCTATGTACACGTATATAAAATACACAGTATACACCCGTCTATGCTGTCTACCAGTCTATGCCTGCATGTCCCATTCATCTACCAAATGCATCCATTTATTGTAGATGTCAATCATTGTAAGGATTGTAAAAAGTGCCAACTTTGGGACTGTAAAGACCAGGAGGCCACCATGACGATGCCAGTCCGATCCCATCCGCCCGCCTCAGCGGGACAGGAGGACGCCTCGGCCAAAACTCCATCAGGGAGCGATGACTCAATGCCCTCCTCCGTGGCGGCCATTTTCAGGGTCCAATAAGGAATGAAGAGACAGCCCTGAGGAGGTGACAAACTTGGCAGGAGGTCAATGGCGCCATTACCACAGCCACGGAGCACGGGCCCTTGTTATACACGTCCTTAAGGACACGCTGACAGGCGGGATCTGGGAAAGGTCGGGATAATCATTACTTTGTCACGTGGGAGCCAAAACACTGGGGCCCACGGGGCCGATGGGGCCACTCTCATTGCTCAACGGGGTGACAGGAACTAAGAAACATTATATAGAAATATTACAAATATTAAGAAATTAATCATATTAATTATTCATTAATCATATTAATTGAAATATTAATATTACTATTATTAATATAACTATTCATATGATATATTATAAATAGTATGCATATTTATATTAATATTATTAATTTTAATATATTAATAATATTAAGCAATATTAGAGGAAGCTGTGTACTAATATCAACTTTAATCACCTTGCTAACCTGCTGTGACCTGAAGCCATGCTTGGATACTGGGAATTTCAACAATGACCCGAAAACCAATAGGGACAGGTTAAAATCCCAATATAGAGAAATTAAACAACAAACGTTGAGATTATTAATATATTAAAATATTATATAAATATTATATAAAAATTATGTACTATTTGTGTAAAATATAATATAATATAATATAATATAATATAATATAATATAATATAATATAATATAATATAATATAATATAATATAATATAATATAAGACAATATACAGTTTATTTTTGCTCCTGCAAATAAAACCCTGTACTGCTGTTCACGTCCGCTAGAGGGCGTCATCCATACAGCATTTACTGCTTGTACATAAATTCACTTTTCTCATTCATGGGTGCTACATTTCCCCCACAGCAACAACTTCAAGCCTTCATTTAGGACTCACTCCCGTCTTGTGTGTCCTGACCTGACATCAGCAGGCACACAAAGAGCTGCACACACATAGCGTTCATGTCCTCGGGTTCCATAGTGGGCCTGCCAGAGATGGGCCGCCATTGTTGTCATGGCGTATCCTTGGTGATGAGATGGCGCACTCTGCAACTGTAAAGTGTTTCCTGTGTGTGGTCTACATCGCAATGATGTACAGCACCAACACAGGGGGGGGGGCGACTGGATCAAGGATTCATCTCTCTGCTCATATCCTTAGTATGATGGTGGCCGAGGGGCAAGCAAGGTGCAAACGCTCCAAACCAGGAGTGTTCAAACTTTTCATTTCTCATGGAACAAAACGGATGCTAGCCAGGCTACCAGAGGTGTCAAAGCTGAGGGATATCTGTCTTTAAAGTCTCACGTGCGTTCATATCATACAATAAGCAAGATCAAAATTTAGCATGGGATCACACAGGCGTGCTTTATAAAAGTGTAAAAGCCTTCCGTGTCGTACGGTATTTTAAAGAGCAAAAAGAAGTGTGTTGTTTGTACCTGTACATATAAAACTGGGGCTGCCTCCGTGAATGAGATCATCATTGTCAGGGAGGACAAAGGGACACCGCTGCTGCACCTCCAGGCAGTATTGACCACAGGGGATTCTCCTAGTGCAGTGCATCTGGGTGGTCTGGAAGTACTGAGAACACAGCCACGGCTTGTATGCCAACTGGGGATAAGGGAGACAAGGCAAACCAGCATTTTAATCACCATCATCATCTGGACACTTTGGAATTCTGGAACATGAACACTCTTGATGCTTGCTTGGAGGTGGAATCGGCAATTTGTGCTCAAACGAGATCATCCGTGTATTGTCACCAAAATCGAAATGGGAACACCCCCTGGAAAAATAATTTATGTGGCACAAAATATAATATCAATTATAAGTGAGCCAAACAAACACAATGAAACCGCCTGGAAAGGTTGCATAATATAATTATTAAAAAAATGGAGCCTATCCCAGCTGTCTTGGGGTGAGAGGCGGGGTCCACCCTGGACTGGTGGCCAGCCAATCCCAGGGCACATATAGACAAACAACCATTCACACTCACATTCATACCTATGGACAATTTGGAGTGGCTAATTCACCTAGCATGTTTTTGGAATGTGGGAGGAAACCGGAGTACCCGGAGAAAACCCACGCATGCACGGGGAGAACATGCAAACTCCACACAGAGGGTGGAATTGAACCCTGATCTCCTAGCTATTAGGTCTGCACGCTAACCACTCGACCGCCGTGCAGCCCGTATATATTAAATGTAAAATATAATAAAAAATCTCAATTATTCTTAAGAAATGTACAAAGATAATTTCTACAATGTTACACCTCTCTGTGTGAATGCTACTGGCCCCGCCTCCACCCACAGAGACAATGAGACTGTAGGACTGACAAAAGGGTTAGGGTTCTGTTCAAACGCGCCACCTTGGAGAACCTTGGAAGAAAACAGACCCGCATGCATATGGCAATATATCGAAGCCGGCAAAATGATCAAGTCCATTTTTTATTTATTGTGTCCCAGGCCGAGTCCCCACGAGACCCTTTTGTGTCCAAATACCATATACGTAATCACAACACAGCATTTTGACTTCAGAGACGTAAATCAGAGAAAAGTGTTTTCTTTGCGTCTATTCACTGACTCCATAAAGAAAAAGCGCTTTCTTTCTTTCTTTCTTTCTTTCTTTCTTTCTTTCTTTCTTTCTTTCTTTCTTTCTTTCTTTCTTTCTTTCTTTCTTTCTTTCTTTCTTTCTTTCTTTCTTTCTTTCTTTCTTTCTTTCTTTCTTTCTTTCTTTCTTTCTTTCTTTTGCACCAACGTGGCAGACACACTACGGTATGCGCCATTATCACCTGCGGCAATTAGCTGCTATTTCCTGTGAATCCCTCCCAGGTCTCCAAGCTAAGTTTCCGCCTGCTGGGAGCTAATCGTCACGCCTTAAAACATATCATACAGCACTTCCTGCCAACACAGATTCTATTTAATAAACAGGACGCAGTGTGAATGTGTTTGTGTGTGTGTGAGCTGTACGGTGTGGAGTGGGCGGGACAAGGAAAATCAAGTCCTGCATAATAAAGTCACTTCCTGGTTCACAATTGGACCGGACCATTTGACTATTTTGGCAATGTTAGGTGGTATTAAATGTTAAGAGATTGTTTTTTTTTTTTTAGAGTGCATCCTGCTTCGTGGAGGATGACGCAAGATAAGAAAAACTGTCATTTGTATGCAGATTTGCACCTTCACCCCGCTAACTAACAACAATAAAAGCACCTCCATCCTTACTCGCCGACTACCGTGTGACATTTTCACCGACATCGTGATTTCAATATAGCCTTCAATCAGCACAGTTTAGTGGCGCCGCGTCATTCGTCACGCACATTTAGAGGCATCGCTTTGTGCATGACCGATCATGTCAACATACGGGCGCCACGCACATATTTGCCTCCATGCCCAAATGCCACGCGCTCATAATTACATTTCAAATCAAAGGATAAGGCTGGCTGCACACACACGCGCACACGCACACACACGCACACACACACACACACACACACACACGCACACACACACACACACACTGGCCTTCTGTCTAATCTGATAGCACCGTGTGAATGTCAGAAAATGTACTTAGATGACCTTGAGTGACAGCCGCATTAGGCTAATAGCCACAAATGAATGCATATTTATAAAGTATAATCGTCATAAATGATCATTTTGTACTGCTTTGTTTCTGTACATCTTAATATGAACAGTGCGGTTCAAGTCGTTCGAGTTCCTGCACCTCATGTAGCCGTCTATGAAAGCCGTCTATGAAAGCCGTCTACGAAAGCCATCTATGAAAGCCGTCTATGAAAGCCGTCTACGAAAGCCATCTATGAAAGCCATCTATGAAAGCCGTCTACGAAAGCCGTCTACGAAAGCCGTCTACGAAACCCGTCTATGAAAGCCGCCTATGAAAGCCGTCTACGAAAGCCGTCTATGAAAGCCGTCTATGAAAGCCGTCTACGAAAGCCGTCTATGAAAGCCGTCTACGAAAGCCGTCTACGAAAGCCGTCTATGAAAGCCGTCTATGAAAGCCGTCTACGAAAGCCGTCTATGAAAGCCGTCTATGAAAGCCGTCTATGAAACGGTCTGGCACCATGGAGCCACCAAAAGCTGCTACACGGGTTGTCAATCAGTAGCGTCGCCTTCCAAACCAGCTTGGACAACACAGCAGGCTTCCCAGGCTGAGGAGCGGCGTTCCACAGGGGTCCGTCCTCATGCCGATGTTATTTAACATCTACGACCAATACCAGTGACATCATCACAGCAAACGGCCAACGAACAGAAGATGGCCTAAACCAGGACATGCAAGAAATTTGCAAGTGATCCCAAACTTTTGAGCGGTAGCATATAGCATTGGCTAGCCAGGATCAGCAGCTGACCATCTCAACAACAGAGAAACCGAAAAGAACAAGTCTACCGTCAAGAACAAGCGCCTGGAGTTCTTCTGCCAAGGAATCTCCACGCAAACCCTGGTCTTCTCTGCAGCTGAGTGCTGTGCCCCAAAGTCAAGAAGGTTGACATGATTATAACCAACGGCCATCGGAGCGTAGCTGGCTGCCTTCAGCCTGCCTTCAGCCTGCCTTCAGCCTGCCACCAGGTTCCACCCGCCAGTGCTGCTACGCTTCCCCTAGCTAGGAAGGCGCTGAGACACGTTTTTAGCGTCGCCCCCCCCCAGCAGACCAAAATCCTGCCGTGTCTACAACAACATCACAAGAGCCACTTAAGTCCATCCCTGAGGACCTTCCCACCGATGCATGGCTGGCGCCATCCTGGAAGCTGGAGTGGGACTCGGCAGGGTCCACACGTATCCATCATGACATCCAGGCCCCGGTAGTCGGCATCCAAGGAGATGACCTGCCCCGTCGGCGGTGGACCCCCTTGACACGCCTGCCAACTGGGAATGGACGCTTCAAAGCGTCGCTGAGGCCGTGGAGGCCATGTGACCACTTTATTACTTCCTGTCTTCTCGACAAACCACTCTCAGAGGGCGGCCTCCTCCATGTGGACCCGAGACCAGGTCTAGATATTGGATGATGACACACCAAAGATATTGCCTGACTTCTTTTTACACTTTAAAAACATTGACTGGCTCGCTCTAGGCTGCACGGTAGTCTAGTGGTTAGCGCGCAGGTCTCACAGCTAGGAGACTCGAGTTCAATCCCACCATCGGCCATCTCTGTGTGGAGTTTGCATGTTCTCCCCGTGCATGCGTGGGTTTTCTCCGGGTACTCCGGTTTCCTCCCACATTCCAAAAACATTCCAAATTGTCCATAGGTATGAATGTGAGTGTGAATGGTTGTTTGTCTATATGTGCCCTGGGATTGGCTGGCCACCAGTTCAGGAATTTATTGTGAAAACTGACTGCACAGTGGAAGAGTGGTTAGCACACAGGCCTCACAGCTATGAGACCCTAGTTCAATTCCACCCTCAGCCATCTCTGTGTGGAGTTTGCACATGCCCTGTGATTGGCTGGCCACCAGTCCAGGGAGGACCCCGCCTCTCGCCCCAAGACAGCTGGGATAGGCTCCAGCACCTCCGCATGAAAATGAATGAATGCCTGCCTCGCTCTCTCTCGCTATATTGTGCAGGTGTACCTAATGAAGTGTCCGGTGAGTCCCACAAACTGCCTGCCAAGTCCCACTTCAGCGAAGCTCTGCAAGCATCAGTCTACTGTAGAAGCTCTCACACACGACGGGCAATTCATCATCCCGCTGTCATATCTGGCGAGGCGCTAATGGAGACAGCAGCCAGAGAGATAAAAATGGGATAGAAATCGTGTCGGGATGGACGAAATCGCTCCTAAGTTGAGTGTCTTTTACTGCTTTCTCCTCCATCTGGAACCGAGGTCAGCCAAGTGATGCTTCCGCACATTTGTTTATCCTCTTTTTCACATCTTTTAGCACAACGGGACCTCCTAAAAAGTGTGACTTGATGCACATTTACGTTCACTTGGTCAAAGACCAGCAGATTTCCCAAACGTTCCCGCCGTCACTCATCAGTTGAATTGCGACTCTCCAACTTTCCCATTTCTTCGATTCCCATTTCTTAAAGCGCCGCAGAAGGTCAACAACTCCCGAAGGGTATTTTAAATTGAAGGTGCGCGGCCAAAGAAAAGGATTAATTAGGGCCCTGCTGAGAGGCTTTTTAAAGTGCAACATTTTAAAAAGCTCATTAGTGGACAGTCGTTTGCGTAGGAAAAAACAGAAGAGGAACGCAGCAGTGAGTGCATTGTGCTACTAATGGATGAATGATGGAATTAAGGCATGTTTGGAGTTTGGAGTCGTCGCTAAGTGAAATGTAGCGGACCACAGAGCAGAAACAATAAAAGGTAGAAAATGGAGGACTGTTGGGGGACCAATAATATTTCATGGTAAGAAAAAGATGACAATATGATCAAGGAGTAATACAAATGAAATGCGTATTAACTTTTGATTATCTGTTTGAGGTATGTAATAAAGTGAAGATGGGTTTATGCCTCAGAGGAGGCGGCGTGAAGAGAAACAAATCAGCCAAAACTCATTTATATTCCATTTCATCATTCCAAATGATGCAACTCAATGAGCAAAGAGACTTAAAGCAAATAAGACATAAGCAGGAAGTAACATTTATACATTTCATCTGCTGGTTATAATTTCTCCAGGTTGCTGTTGGGTGTGAGTGACGGGAAGAAAAGGGGCCAAGTCGTTGGTGACCTTAGGTTGAACATAAGTAAAACTAAAATCATGCTGTTTGCTAACAGCAGAATTTATATTTTTATATATATTTTTTTTTTGGTTAAAAAAAATCAATAAAAAAATTTAATAAAAATAATAAATAATATAATAATATATTAATATAATAATAAAAAATATCAAATTATTTGGGGGGCTTAAGTAATATATTTATTTTGTATTTTTATATATTATTTTATATTTATTTTAACTCATATTTTTGCCATATTATGTAAAATTTGTCAGAGATTTTTTTTTAAATCATTAAAAAAATCAATAAAAAATATCAAATTATTTAGGGGGGGCTTAAGTAAGATATATTATATTTATATTATATTTATTTTATATTTTTATAGATTATTTTATATTTATTTTAACTCCTATTCTTGCCATATCATATAAAATTTGTCAGAGGTTTTTTGGTAAAAAAAAAATCAATTAAAAAATGAAATAAAAGATACCAAGTTATTTAGGGGGGCTTAAGTAATATATTTTATATTTATATTATATTTATTTTATATTTTTATATATTATTTTATATTTATTTGACTCCTATTCTTGCCATATAATTTAAATTTGTCAGAGATTTTTTTGTAAAAAAAAAAAATCAATAACAAAAATCAATAAAAAATATCAAATGATTTAGGGGTGGCTTAAGAACATTTTAGGTAGGCTGAACCCCCCCCCAAAATAAGCCTAATGACGCCACTGACTAGAAGCGTCAGTCACTGTGTGAAGCATCAAATGTTGTCGTTTGGACCAGGTTGCTGTTGTCAATAAAAGATGAAAGATAAAACTCCCAGCAGCGGCGGTGGCGGCGGCGGCGGCGGCGGTGCTGAATGTCACCTTATTAGCGGCGGACAAGGACAAAACGCCGCATGTGCATTTTAATCAATCCAGTCCCATCGTCACAATCAGAGGCGAAATGTCACGCTACTTCCTCTTTCCTGCGATGCTTCTTCTCGCTGCGTCTCATCCCCGCTCCGCTCCTTTCTTTGCTCGCCCGCTGCTCATCTGTGGGGACGATTCCTCTCCGATTGGATTATTTCATTACAATTAGGCTAATAAGATTGTAATTGATGGAAGACCTTTTCTCTGCCCTGTGGTATTGGTCCTTAAGTGCCCCCCTCGATGGTTGCGCCTTGTCAGCAGCTCCGGATTTGTTTTCTTTTATTTTGGGACTTCTGCTGACAGAGGAGCAGCTAGCATGGTCGCGACTAGCGGTTTTCCTCGTGTAGCGACTCTGCATGTCGCTACACGATGCAGAGTTACCTTAACGCAAACGATGGGCACGTCCACGTTTTGACTCTTCCTGCTGTTTTGTTTTTGACGCACATGTGAAAAATCAGCCGAAAGGAGAGGGCGTTTATTTTAATCAGGAGATTAATCAGAGAATCCAGCGTGCGCCCGAGGCAAATGTAATTACCTTTGGATGCAGTCAGACATGATTGTTATTATTACAGTTATTGGTATTATTCAGGTAGGCCTCGGCGGCGGCATTTGATGGAACGAGATGACCGCTCAAGCGGCGACACGGAGGCTGGGCGACACATAACAGGTCAAATGGAGGCTGTTATTTGGTGTAACGCGGCCCGGCTCTTCCACAGACGCAGCAACAGAGCTCCACGCCATCTCCAAAACCAAACAGGGTCAAACAGCAAAGGTTAATATGACGAGGAGGAGACATTTACATTCTAATTCATTAGACAGCATTAAAAAAAAGAGAAATATTTGTTTTGGACAAAGATGATGGCTGAAGATGAAGAAGATGGCTCACAAACTGTCTGGAACTGATGGACATTTTTATAAACGTCCATCCCCAAATGTTCTCTATGGGATTTCAATCAGGGAATTTAAGTACGGGATGGTCCCAAAGTTACTTCTCCCTGAAGAAGTCCTCGGTCAAGCCGGCATTGGGAACTGTTGTCCTGTTGACAAACCAGGCAGACCAGGGCCCTCGCCATGAGGGATGCCCGCTGCAACATTTGTACGTAACTGGCCACCGTTTGACGACCCTGCACCGCCTGAATGAAAAATCACCACAGATCATGATGAACTTTACCAACTTGAAAATCGAAAAAATGTCCGCGGCCCACATTTGTCCTATAAACAGTACATAGATGAAATGCTGCCTTCTCAGAGCACTTAACTTTATTATTATTATTATTATTATTATTCATTCATTCATTCGTTTTCTACCGCTTTTTCCTCCAGCACCCCCACGACCCTTGTGAGGATAAGCGGTAGAAAATGAATGAATGAATATTTGCAAATTTGCATCATATTTTTCATGACCACTCATGGCCCACCTTCAGTACCACCACGGCCCACCAGGGGCCCGCGGCCCACACTTTGGGAATCACTGGTCGAGATGAATCAAGGTTATCAGGTCGTGATTCATCTCACGTTGACATTTAGAGCGATAATGAATTTGACAGCCATAATTATCGGTAAGCAGTCCTACAGTCTGCCGTCAGCTCCACTTCCTCCTCCTCCTCCTCCACTTCCTCCTCCTCCTGAATGACACCGTGACACCCACCCGAGGGGGCACACACGCATCTGACCTCCTTGTCTGTAGTCACGACTTCTCATATTACATCTCATGTATCTCATGACCTCCGAACCTCAGCTAACCCCGTCATTGGACATGAACAGGATATAAAGCAAGAATGCCTGAACCAAAAATGGCAGCCATCTTGGCAGAGATATCACTCAAAATACTGACAACAACTTTTGGACGTCAGCTCCTGAACTTTTACTTCATTTAGCTGAAGTACCTTCTACTTTGACACAACGCCACCACGTCTGAACGTTTGAAGCCGAGACACAAACACAACCAAAAGAGCTGATCATGAATCAATTGGAGCGAGCCAATGAAAAGCACGACAGCCGCCCGCTGGGGAAAGAGCGTGAAATAAAGCGGAGATGCTTGTGGAGGAAGCCGCCATCTGTACACGACAAAGCCACGTCTGAGCTGGAAGCAGGAACGCCGAGCGTCTTTCCATAAACAACATGTCGCTTGCTGTTCTTGTCTTGTTTTGCACATCCGCTGCTTAATAGACCAGGCTGCACTCGTGCACACAGTCGCATTCAATCTCAACTCCACAAGTGTTGTTTTGCCTTTTCTCCAGGCTTCTTGTGATGTCACTGCTGACCCACCCCTTGTGGGGGTAGCATAAAAGCCAGAGCAATGAGCATTGGTTTGTGGTCCAGGGCATTCAGGGGGGTGCTGGAGCCTATCACAGCTGTTTTTGGGCAAGAGGCGGGGTCCACCCTGGACTGGTGGCCAGCCAATCTCTATTTTTATATATTATTTTATATTTATTTTAACTCCTATTCTTGCCCTTTTATATCAAATTTGTCAGAGATTTTTTTTGTGAAAAAAAAAATCAATAAAAATATCAAATTATTTAGGTGGGCTTAAGTAATATATTTATATTATATTTATTTTATATTTTAATATATTTTAATATATTATTTCATGTTTATTTTAACTCCTATTCTTGCCCTATTATATCAAATTTGTCAGAGATTTTTTTTGTAAAAAAAAATCAATAAAAAAATCAATAAAAAAATCAAATTATTTAGGGGGGGCTTAAGTAATATATATTATATTTATATTATATTTATTTTATATTTTAATATATTATTTCATATTTATTTTAACTCCTATTCTTGCCCATTCATTCATTCATTCATTTTCTACCGCTTTTCCTCACGAGGGTCCAGGGGTGCTGGAGCCTATCCCAGCTGTTTTCAGGCAAGAGGCGGGGTCCACCCTGGACTGGTGGCCAGCCAATCTCTATTTTTATATATTATTTTATATTTATTTTAACTCCTATTTTTGCCCTATTATATCAAATTTGTCAGAGATTTAAAAAAAAAAAAAGATAAAAAATCAATTAAAATATCTGATTATTTAGGGGGGCTTAAGTAATATATATTATATTTATATTATATATTTTATATATTTTAATATATTATTTCATATTTATTTTTTACCCCTATTCTTGCCCTTCATTCATTAATTTTCTACCGCTTATCCTCACAAGGGTCACGGGGGTGCTGGAGCCTATCATAGCTGTTTCAGCCTATCCCGAGAGGTGGGGTACACCCTGGACTCCAACGCTGGTGGGGGCTTATTAATAGGGTACGGGAGGGTATCCCTGCTTGTGACCTGGAAGGCGATTCGGAGGAAAGCCCTCCCCGACATGAACCCATGGAGGGTAATGTTATTGGTTTTCCGTGCGAACCCGGGGGTGTCCATAATGGAATGGCAACCATAGAACAGGAACTGGAACCTATGATGATATGGATGTTTGGTAGGCAAGGAGCGACGTTCCCGGACCTAACGGGATATTCTTCAAAGCAACAGGCGAGCTTCACTTTTAATTAAACGCTGATTGACAGATCAATGAGCTGCACAAACGGATGCATGAAGCAGATCCGATCCAATATCCACCGAACCCGCTGGAAGGTTTTTTTGCTAAACCCCCCCCCCCTCCCCATGCAACACTGATGCTCATGATCTATGGAGGTCACATGACTGGCCAAGTCTATACAGAGAGCATGATGGAATACTTTATCTGGAAATTAATCTCTCCTTCTCCCCACTGTTAAATATAGCCATTAAGGGATATGCTCTAGCTTCCCAAGGCGCTGCACTGCCACACACACCACACACACACACACACACACACACACACGCACACACACACACACCACACACACACACACACACACACACACACACACACACACACACACACACACACCGAGGCAGAAAAGACAAAGAAGCTCCATCACCTGAACGCTATATAATAAATGCTGTAAAAGTTAACCAGCCCTGGAAGGTGTAAGAGGTTATGTAATAGCTTGTCACTTCCTGCATGCACGGAATGGAGCTATAGCTTATTACCATAACAATATTCATATTTTGGCAACAACATCCAACTGCAGTGACAAATGTAAAGTTTGCACATTTTCTGACCAAACAGGACATAACTGTAAGATGAAGCTGCACCGAGCTTTCTTTCTTCTTGGTTGGTCTAATGTGCTTGTCAATCACGTCCTTCCATAGACAGGAAAAACTTTTTTTGACTGGAGCACAGCGAGTCAAATGCAAGATGTATTATTATTAATGCATGTTTTTGGAATGTGGGAGGAAACCGGAGTACCCGGAGAAAAGCCACGCATGCACGGGGAGAACATGCAAACTCCACACAGAGATGGCCGAGGGTGGAATTGAACCCCGGTCTCCTAGCTGTGAGGTCTGCGTGCTAACCACACGAATGCTAGAATGACAGCCAAAATGATATATGCTAAATTCATACATTCATATTCCAGTGGCTCCAAAGTGGTATGAAGATTGATGTTATGAACATGCATGAACAAACGTGATTGAGTCACCATTAGCGCATTGGAGCTAACACGGGATCAGCTATTAACACTAGGAAGGGGTGTTAATGGAGGTCTTGTACAGACCTGTCTGGGTGGAGTTCAAGTTTTGGTTTCATGAGATGAACATGCATATACTGTACACCGTACACACAGGCCAAGAAGATAGAAAAGGTTCAACCATGGGGCCACACCGTGGGGCCACACTGAGGATCCCCGGGGCAGATCTTGGACACTCTAGAGCAGGGGTGCTCATTAAGTCGATCGCGAGCTACCGGTCGATCGCGGAGGTGGTACTGGTCGATCGCTGGTCGATCGCGGCGTGACATTAAAAAAATATCATCCCAGCATCAATGCCGTCACTTGATTGACATACAGGGCAGCCATTCAGATGACAACTGAATGTTGCCCTTCGGGCGACCAATCAAATCAAACAACGTCTCTAAGTGCAGCAGAACTTACGATGTCAGCCTATCATCCATCCCCGTTACTTGATTGACATACAGGACAACCAGTCAGATGACAACTGAATTTTGACCTTTAGGTCACCGCTCATGCGTAAACAACGATGCAAAGTGCTAAGCTAGTCGGCGAATTGCGTTAGATTTTAAGCCCTCGCTAAAGTTTATGGTCACTAAAATGAGTGAAGGAGCTGGACCAAGTAAAAAGGCAAAAACTGGACCAAGTAAAAAGGCAAAAAACATATGACTTCCATACGGATATGGAATATTATACGGATATTATGATACGGATATTATCCATGACTGATAAACATTTGGAAGTGTGCTTGAGGCTGGCTATCAGCAGCTACTGTCCGGACTATGCATCCCTGGCTGGTTCAATTCAGTGCAAGTCATCAAAGTAAACTCAGGTAATTACAAAAAATGTTCATAGTTAATTATGTGTGTTTTGCAATATTGGCTCATTTGGTTATGTAAGGTACATCAACATACATTGTACGTACAAATAATCCTCAATACATTTGAAAATAAATAGATGTTTTGCATTTTTGTAGTGGGTAGATCATTTTGACTCGGTCATTTTAAAAGTAGCTCGCATGCTGAAAAAGTGTGAGCACCCCTGCTCTAGAGGTTAGAAGTCTGGGATAGACCTAGGACACTCTGGAGGGAGGTACAGGGTGTTGTTCCCCGGGGCTCCCGGTGTACCTGGAAGAGGCGGCCTGAGACCGTTGCCCCCCCGCTACCCGGACCAACATAAGCAGAAGAAGATGGATGATGGATGATGGATGATGAATGATGGATGATGGATGTTTTAAAGGTTTAAAATCCACACAATAAAATCATCAGCCTTGTAAAGTAAAAGCACATAGATTGAGTTTGAGTGTAATTCAGCGTTTAAAGGGAAGACCTTCCTGATGATATTTGACATTTATTCATGAGTAAGAAATTGACTTGAGTGCAAATGTCTTTCTTGGCATTGATTTTGTAAACTTAATTCCATGCCACTTCCTGCACCATCTCTCGCCATTTCACTTTACAGTGTGTGTGTGTGTGTGTGTGTGTGTGTGTGTGTTGCGAGCCGTGCACGCTGTAATCTTCCAAGGCAGCCGCCGTGAGTGTCATGCAGGCGTGGCAGACGACAGCCGCCGTGTCATCAAGCCAAATTCTCAAGTAAAGTTCTCAAGTTTTAATGTCAAAAGCCAACAGACGAACCCAGCCAAGTGCACCAAGCATGCTAAGCTGCCAGGACAGATAGCAAATAATAGCAATAATTAGACTGCAGGAAATTAGGCACATTACCAAAGATCAACATGGCGCTCATTTTGCTTCCTAATGCATATCTAAGTTGGGATCGGACCGATGGAGACAACATGGAGACACAACATTCCTGATGGAAGGTGAAGGAGAAGAAAGAAAAGCTGCTGCGATGACACAACTCATGTCAGGCAAGCTGCTCTTCTAACCTACTTTCCACTCTGGCAACCAGCTGATGGAGAACCTTGTTCTACAAGAAGACAACACATCACATGGAGACAGATGACTTCCCAGCGAGACGCAGCACTGGTTACCAGTCAATCCCAGGGCACAAATAGGCCGCATTCACTGGGAGTTCTGGGGGACTTTTGTCCTCCCAAAAGTCATTCCTATTTATTTTCATTCATTCATTTTCTACCGCTTATCCTCATGAGGGGTGCTGGAGCCTATCCCAGCTGTCTTGGGGCGAGAGGTGGGGTCCATCCGGGACTGGTGGCCAGCCAATCACAGGGCACATATTTACGGTAGGGCAGGGAACACTTTACGATACCTTTACCACCTTTTAAGTACAGCTTTTTTACATTATTAGAGCCCTCTTAACATAAAATAACACCCCTATAGTCACCTTTACACTCCTATCACCCAATTTAGTGAGTGAAGGAGGGACAGGGATTGATGTCCCGCTTTTCCTCACGAGGGTCGCAGGGGTGCTGGAGCCTATCCCAGCTGTCTTGGGGCGAGAGGTGGGGTCCCATCCGGGACTGGTGGCCAGCCAATCCCAGGGCACATATTTACGATAGGGCAGGGAACACTTTACGATACCTTTACCACCTTTTAAGTACAGCTTTTTTACATTATTAGAGCCCTCTTAACATAAAATAACACCCCTATAGTCACCTTTACACTCCTATCACCCAATATAGTGAGTGAAGGAGGGACAGGGATTGATGTCCCGCTTTTCCTCATGAGGGTCGCAGGGGTGCTGGAGCCTATCCCAGCTGTCTTCACCCCGGACCCTTACTTTCATGAGATTTTTGTTCCTGATAATATTCTAACTTCCACAAGCTGCTTTTCCGACACTTACAAGTTTATTCCCGTTTTCCTATTCACTCTCGGGGTTCATTCCACAATTAACGCAATATGGAAGACACACGTACGCACGTCTGTTTATCTCATAATTAGCCACGTTTTGTTTTTTTTTATCATTCAATTAATCAAATTATCCATTGTCGTGACAGGCGTCTGTGGCGGTCCAAATGTTTTTGTGGTGGGCCACCACAAATAATATGGGGGAACGCAACGTGTACATGACACGTGCTAACTTGCCTTCTGCTTTAGCTTTAGCTTTAGCAATACAACACAACAAAAAGCACTACGCGTGTAATGCTGAGCAGGGTTGGCCACGCCATCGGCCAATGGCGTCACGCCATCGAGCTTAGCCGAGCTCGGCTGCTTTGGCGCTCCCAATTAGCCAAAATGGGGGGGGGGGGGGGGAGTCAGGCTGACACATTGAAGGAGGCCACGTTCTGTCCTGCATCTTTATCTGGCAGGGGGGGGGGGCAAAGCGGGGAGATGCACACATTAGAAGAGGAGAGACTGGAGATAAATTGCTCATCCCTTCCTCCCTTCCTCCCTCCCTACCTCCCTCTTTCCTTTCCTCGCCGTCCCCCCCTCCCTCCCATCTCTCTTTCTCTCTCAGGACTGGTGTGTGCGAGACTGCAGATAGATTCTGATGTTCTCATTTATATCTTAATGATTGGCTTAGTATGCAGTTTGTGCTCTGCAATGCTGCGCTTAGACAGAAAGCAAGATCACAGAGGCGCATACGCCGCCAGATGAAATGATTAACACACACACACACACACACACACACACACACACACACACACACACATGCATCGGAGGCGAGCATTGATGTGTCTGTGGATCATGACGCTATAGGATGCAGATGGAAACACGCTAGCGAGGCGACAGGCTTTAAGGTCACAGATAGGCGGACTTGAAGGGAACCAACCCAAGTCCAGCTTGAACTGGAGGGGGTCCAAAGCCATTGACTTAGTCACCCGTGCTACCACTGGCTAAATTCAGCTAATTGTCCAGGATGAGGATCATTCTAGTCAGCAGCCATATCATTTGAATATTTCATTGGGTGCCAATTACAAGCTCGTTTACTTATTAATCTGATTGCCGCTGCCAGAAGGAGATCGAGCGCTAGATGGAGAGAAAGCGGCCCC
Source organism: Doryrhamphus excisus (assembly GCF_030265055.1). NCBI lineage: Eukaryota > Metazoa > Chordata > Actinopteri > Syngnathiformes > Syngnathidae > Doryrhamphus > Doryrhamphus excisus. The sequence goes on from NC_080474.1 coordinate 21,534,846, forward strand.
CCCACGCTGTACTGCTGCAGGGTAAAATGATCAAATTATCATTTACATCTTAATGTTAAACATATATCATGATACGGTGGAACCTTGGTTAACATCATTAATTGGACTCTAACCAAAACGTAATCTAAACAAATCATTCATTCATTTTCTACAGCTTTTCTTCACGATGGTCGCAGTGGTGCTGGAGCCTATCACAGCTGTCTTGGGGCGAGAGGCGGGGTACACCCTGGACTGGGGGCCAGCCAATCCCAGGGCACATATAGACAAACAACCATTCACACTCACATTCATACCTATGGACAATTTGGAGTGGCTAATTAACCTAGCATGTTTTTGGAATGTGGGAGGAAACCGGAGTACCCGGAGAAAACCCACGCATGCACGGGGAGAACATGCAAACTCCACACAGAGATGGCCGAGGGTGGAATTGAACCCTGGTCTCCCAGCTGTGAGGTCTGCGCGCTAAACACTTGTCCGCCATGCAGCCCCCTAAACAAATCAATTTCTCTAATAAGAAATGATAAAATGTTGCAGATAGCCCAAAATATTAACACAGAACATAATTTTATAGTTTTACATTCATATTTTTCCATGCAGAAAACAATTCAAAATGCATATAAATCCATAAATGGTGAATGAAAAGGGACAAATGAGCATTTAAGGTTCCTTTTACCTGGCTGTCCCCAAAAACACAACGTGGGAGCAAAATCAACACAGACGCCACCTTCCTGTTTTGCTATGAGTTATTTCTTGAATTCATTAGTGTTCCTCCAACTCATGGCAAAACACAAAGGTGGTGTCCATGTTGATCTACGTGAACCATCGCGTTCGAGGTTCCGTTGTATTTATGCAGCGCTGCAAATGAAAATAAACGCTCTTTTTGAAATATTAGTATCTTAGCAACCGTATCTAGGCATGGCAGGCCTGTGAGCGGTGGATTTCCATGTGGTATGCAGAGGTGTTCCTGTATGGGGCTCTGAAGAGCAGTACTCCCAAGCATAGCTACTAGCTGCTACTTTATGCTAAGAAACCCACAAAGAAAATACTTAGAATACTATTGTGGAGATTTCCTGCCGTAAACCATGAGGAGGATTAAAAAGAAGGAAAGAACCCCCCGAATGACCGTCAGTGGGATTTGAGCAGATTCAGCTCTTTTAGCAGCTAGCGTCAGGACATGGCTAGTTGCACCAGTTTGTCGTTTATCAGCTTGTGCGCTTGTCATTGCTGTGATAGTTTAGTAAAAAGCAATCTCTATTCATGTCATCCATGTTTTCATGATTCATCATTAGCGTGTCTGTCGCCTTAAGTCAAACCATACATTATAGAACCTCATTATATCAACATCATTTTGTCCATAAGCCTCCGCTTTTGTCTGCTTTATAATTCTACCAACGACGGCAGCATAATCTGCCTTGAAAGAGACACCGTAAATGTTCCACTTAACTTTTCTATTCAATTAATCGCAGAACCATCGGGTCTCGAACAGGCGCCGAGTCTCAAAACATTGGTATTAACAACTGCGGCTGTAGGCAACCTCTTGGTGTTTTTTTTTTTTTTTAGGAATGTCACAAGATGGCATTCGCTACAAGTCATCGAATAGTACATGTAAGTGTTACACATGTGGTACTAGTGTTTACAACATTGGTTCTGTTGTGTTGTGAAATAGAACTATGAACTATGAACTAGTCATTTCATTTATAAAATGTATTAGTAGTCACCACTAATGAATGATAATGTACATGATAATTCCAATGGTAATGTACAGTACATGGACAATTTGAATCTGTGTCACACTCTAGCCTTTAGCCTGGTTGTCAGACTCGTGCTACAACTGTAGTGGATCCGCCTCCATTGCCCTACAAATCAGATACTGGTTGTCTTCGGCTCCCCCGGGGGTGTCAGAGGGGGCACCTCCCCAAGCTGTGTCTACATAGTAATCCACACTGATTGCCTTTTGTCAATCCAGTAACCAATTAAGCTCATATACAGCAGAACCTTGGTTAGTGTACGCGTTTTTTGGTAAAAAAAATTTTGGTTAAAAAAATTTGTATGCCCAAATTTAGCCTCGGTTTGTGCGTATTTTGCAGTTATCATATAATATAGCGCACGTCTTGTCATGTTATTAAAACACTGTGTGATTCCAACTGGGTTTTTTATTAATTTGTAGGACAAAACATCTTTGCTAGCAGCATATCAACCTGCTAATACATGGAAATAAGAATTGGTTCTGGAAATAGCACAGACTCTCTGGATGTTATTTGACCAACAACTTAGATCTCATCACTGACCTCATGAACAAAAACAAACCCCCCCAAAAAACTTAAATACTTAATAAAACAAATTAACAACAAGAATTACCCAATGCCCGCAGTGCTTCGCGGCTACATTAAAAGTCAATAAAGTTTCTTCAGTGTTGGTTCGTGTTGGCAAACAACGGCGGCTCTATTCATTTACTGCGAGCTATGCATCCCACAACAAGCACTTGTGGCGTGACGTCCCCTGCTGCCTTATTAGAACTCAAGTGGCCTCTCCAAACACTCTGCCTGTCGGCTCATATTGGCGACTTGCAGCACAGGTACATTCCATACCAAAGAATGTACAGGTATGTATAGAGGGTATGCACAATATACACACATATTTGGGATGCTAGGTGTATTCTTTCAAGGATGCTTTGCTTACAGCCAATAGTCTACGGTGTAGACATTGAAAGGGTGAAGGAAAATACATTTCTGGGGATCACAATAGATGAAAATATGAGCTGGAAACATCATATTACAAATATACAACATAAGGTGGCCAGAAATATTTCAATATTGAACAAAGCAAAATTTGTTCTCAATCAGAAATCACTCCACACTCTTTATTGCTCTCTGGTTCTACCATATCTTACTTATTGTGTGGAAATATGGGATAATAACTATAAAAGCAATCTTCACTGGCTAAATGTACTGCAAAAAAGGTCAGTAAGGATAATTCATAATGCCGCCTACAGAGAACATACTAACTCCTTATTTCTAAAATCACAAATACTTAGCTAAAATAATGCATAAGGCTAAAAATAAGCAATTAGCTAAAAATGTCATCCAATACTTCTCTACAAGAGAGGAGAAATATGATCTCAGGGAAGAAGTACATTTGAAACACTTCTATGCTAGGACTACGTTATGCTAGCCATAGCATTTCAGTATGTGGAATCAAACTATGGAATGGATTGAGTAAGGAAATCAAACAATGCACAACGATGAGCCAATTCAAGAAACAATACAAGCAGTTGATGTTTGCTAAATCCAAGGATGAAGAGTCTTGAACCAGTCATGATGTGCTATATATATCACTATATTGACACGCACTATGGTAGCAATAAAAATAAAAATAAAAATAAAAATAAAAATAAAAATAAAAATAAAAATAAAAATAAAAATAAAAATAAAAATAAAAATAAAAATAAAAATAAAAATAAAAATAAAAATAAAAATAAAAATAAAAATAAAAATAAAAATAAAAATAAAAATAAAAATAAAAATAAAAATAAAAATAAAAATAAATTAGGAAAGTAGGAAGTGAACAAATGTAAGAGTTAGTGATTGTAAAAGTACCAGATGGAGGGGTAGGATTTAATAAGCTTTGCTTCTTCCTACTCCTTTTGGACATGTGGAACTGGGAACTGATTATGGGATGCACTCAATTGGAATCTGATGCATGTTCTAATGGAATTAAACCATTACCATTACCATTACCATTACCATTACCATTACCATTACCATTACCATTACCATTACCATTACCATTAGCATATTCCTGTCATTCTCTTGGCCCCAAAAGGAGCATATAGTGTATAATAGCCATGGAAGCTAAACTGGAGCTAGCTCAAGGCTACGCCATACTACTTGGAAGGGTGATATATGACCGAATGGGAGGGGGGATTCTTAGAATAGTCACACGGCAGTGCAGGTTTTGCTATAAACATAGCGTGTACAGGATGGATTCTTGTGTGTGTGTGTGTGTGTGTGTGCGTGTGTGTGTGTGTGTGTGCGTGTGTGTGTGTGTGTCCATCTACACAGGTCAGACTCTTCATAATGTGCCCATTTTCCACTTTGCTGCCTCCATTGTGACCAGGACAGAAGACAAGAACTCTGGGCCCACTCCAGCTCCACTTGCTAACACATGCTCCACATCACAAAGACTTATGCACCAATTCCGCCTCATCAAGTGCATTTGTTCCTTTCACTGCTAATCACCGTCACCCACTCATCGATGGCCGGCTTAATGAGAGGGGGCCCTCTTGCCAACAGGAGACACCTCTGGGCACAGGAATGATAAGTCATAACTCTGCCTTATTATTCTACTGTATGTCACGACAGCATCTCCTGCACTGTGGAAGAACGAGTGAACGCTGCGTTTATTGACAGAAAGATGGCTGAAAGGGTGGAGAGACGAGCGGATGGGTAAGTGGTTTGACATCCAGGTTGAGGGATAAGTCAGTAGACAACCATACAGTTGGGAAGACAGGTAGGTGGATGGATGGAAATACGGATGGGAGACTTGGAGGCAGACGGGTAAATGGTCGTAAAGGTGGGTTGATTCATATGTAGACAGAGTAGGTTTATGATGGCCACAGTTTGACCTTGGAACGGATGAATTCAATTTGCATGATTTCCAATGAGGAAATCTGTTTTGCAAGTCAATCACCGTCCCGAATGTATCGCTTTTAATGATTATCCTCTTTTAGATGACATCCATTTGTCATCATGTTGCTCATTCCCGACGTCGACTTCAATAATTCCACAAGTCAAAACGGCGCTTAAGTGTGATGCATTTTGCCGGGCCGCGTAATATCTGGTGTATGCGCAGGCTATTTAGTGGCATATTTCTGCACAGTCACCATCCCATATACTCTATTCCGGGATGCAAATGAGGCCTCCGAGAGTAGCTCCGGGTAACAATGAAAGCGGGGCAGACATTTCTAAAAAGTATATATGTGCTTTGTCCTGGGAGTGACTTAGGAAACACTTAGAGGTCGTCTTGGTACAAACCAAGTTGTTCCTACGGTATCCTCTTAATTCTTTGCATCAGCAGACAACCATGAACAACAAAAAAGGCCAAAAAAGGCCTGTAAACAAATACCGTATTTTCCGGACTATAAGTCGCACTTTTTTTCATAGGTTGGCTGTTCCTGCCACTTATACTCCAGAGCGACTTATAAATGAAAAAAACTGTGTATGTTACATAAACACTGGACACCTTTTCTGTTCATGTTTATTTTTAATAATGGTAATGGTAATGGTAATGGTAATGGTAATGGTAATGGTAATGGTAATGGTAATGGTAATGGTAATGGTAATGGTTTAATTTCATTTGAACATGCATCAGATTCCAATTGAGTGCATCCCATAATCAGTTCCCAGTTCCACATGTCCAAAAGGAGTAGGAAGAAGCAAAGCTTATTAAATCCTACCCCTCCATCTGCTACTTTTACAATCACTAACTCTTACATTTGTTCACTTCCTGATTTCATAATATATTTTAATTTTAATTTTAATTTTACAATCAGTAACTGTTACATTTGTTCACTTCCTGCTTTCCTAATATAGTTTAAGTTTTTTTTTTTAGTTTTATTTTTGTCATGAACTGAAGTACGAGGTGATAATAACAATAACACAATGAATAAGCATTGTGTTAGCATATCTTACACCTATTCAGCCTGTTCTCTATTCTTTTATTCTTACAACTTGCCTTCCAAGAGGACCTAATGTCTGTTTTGGTCAAGTAGTTTGGAAAATAAATTACCCACAAAAATGTGAGTTATACTCCAGTGCCACTTATGTATGTTTTTTTCTACCTAATTACGCATTTTTGGCCTTGTGCGACTTATACTCCGGAGCGACTTATAGTCCAGAAAATATGGTATATGTACATACACACATCCTTTTCCCAGAGATCTCACATTCCCAACATTTGCATTTAAATTGAAAACAGGGCGAATAAATCCTTATTTCCCTGAATCTCCACAGTCCCGAATGACCCCACTCCACAGTGTCTTCCTCCCACGTATATCCACCAGAACACAACAGTCTTTTTTTTTCTTTGCTGGACACCCATGGGGTGCTCCACGCCCCCTCCCTTCCTCCCCCATACTGTATATGATGCGCTCGTGCTCATACGTGACGCCAAACAGGCTGACGACGCCACCTGTCATTAGGGTGGACACAATGGCTGACGCACCGCTGGGACCTCCTTGCCTGCTTATTGACCAGTCTATAATGTGAGTCTGTGTGCGTGTGCATGGCCCAGGAGGGGGCACACAAGGAGGGGGTTCCATGGAGGGACACATCATACGTCATCTTCTTTCCAACACATGGACGTCTACACCGTTCATAAAAGGCTGGATTTACTCAACATGGTTCATGGGAGGGGTAAGAGTCAGAGTATACACCAGTATACACCAGTATATACCAGTATACACCAGTATATACCAGTATACACCAGTATACACCAGTATATACCAGTATACACCAGTATATACCAGTATACACCAGTATATACCAGTATACACCAGTATACACCAGTATATACCAGTATACACCAGTATACAGCAGGGGCATAACAGTACATATTGTGGCACACTATTACCCCCCTAGGCTAGACAGCGCTGAGTGGTTAGCACACAGGCCTCACGGCTACGAGACCCCAGTTCAATTCCACCCTGGGCCATCTCTGTGTGGAGTTTGCATGTTCTCCCCGTGCATGCGTGGGTTTTCTCCGGGTACTCCGGTTTCCTCCCACATTCCAAAAACATGCTAGGTTAATTAGCCACTCCAAATTGTCCATAGGTATGAATGTGAGTGTGAATGGTTGTTTGTCTATATGTGCCCTGGGATTGGCTGGCCACCAGTCCAGGGTGGACCCCGCCTCTCGCATGAAGACAGCTGGGATAGGCTCCAGCACCCCCGCGACCCTTGTGAGGATAAGCGGTAGAAAATAAATGAATGAATGAATGATTTGTTTAGATTACGTTTTGGTTAGAGTCCAATTAATGATGTTAACCAAGGTTCCACAAATGATAATTTGATCATTTTATGGGGAAAAAACGTAACCTGAGATGCAGTGCCATCATAGTCTGCCTTCAATGCAATATGGAGCTTGAGGTTGTGCAGGGGTGTCAAACGGCCTATGTGGAGATGTTGCAGGGGGCATCCTCCATGACTGAAAGCCTTCGTCTGTATTGTGATGACAGTTGCAGTTCCCAATGCCCGCCTGACAAACCACTTACTCTTTTGGGGCATCCTGAGTGTTCCCATGAGCTAATCCATTTGGGAACATTTAGGGATGGATGGCAAGGGAAGACATTTTCACCACCTGGAGCAAAGTCCCCACTAGCCCTGAAACATTTTTGAGATAATTAACAAGAATGGTGAACAGCCTAGTTCATGGTAATACTTGTTGGCAATAATTTGTTTCGTTTTTTAATAAAAATATTGTTAATTTAATATTTAATATTCAATATTTAATTAATAATTTTTTAAACATTTTTTGTTTGATCCTCGTTAACATACAACATTGCTAAATGCACATTTTCAACTGGTCTTAAAATTTTGATCTGTACTGTGTATATATATATATATATATATATATATATATCATGACAATGACTGGATTGACTGACATATTGACCAATCAGTAAATTATTCACAGGGTCAGTCAATCAATACGTCTTTCAAACATTGTCAGTAATCACCGTGAGTGTATGAGTGTGTGTGCGGGCGGGACCGTGTGATTTGTGGCGCTCCGGATGGGATGAGCGTGAATGGGGATCATAAATCTTTGGCGGTAGCTCCTTCCTCATCGTCCGGCCTCGTCAATTACACAAGCTTGGTTAGCGTCCAAACGCTGCATAGCGTACTATGCACAACGTGCAACACTCACTGAACACCAGCATCCCGTATGTTTCTGCTGCTGTAACTATGACAACCACCCTGACTCTGACAAGAACGAGGCAGTAAATGCTATTAGAACACAACATGACTGGGAATTGATGATGTACAATGACTGATTATGAAAAAGAGAAAACATACAGTAGCGTCCTTCACCAGCTAGCGATACCCGAGATGTTCATCATCCACCCAGAAACCACAGCACCTCTGTTGGAGACTGACAGATATTCTTCCAGTCAGGTCATGTAGGCCCAACAAATTCGACTCTTGAAACTCTTCTACGCTAAGACTACGTTATGCTAGCCATAGCATTTCAGTATGTGGAATCAAACTATGGAATGGATTGAGTAAGGAAATCAAACAATGCACAACGATGAGCCAATTCAAGAAACAATACAAGCAGTTGATGTTTGCTAAATCCAAGGATGAAGAGTCTTGAACCAGTCATGATGTGCTATATATATCACTATATTGACACGCACTATGGTACACATTATGGCATTGGATGCGAATATCACTGAGTACTTCCGTACGAGGTGCATTATTAAAAAAAAACAAAAAAAAAACTTAACTGTATTATGGAAAGCAGGAAGTGAACAAATATAACAGTTAGTGCTAGCAACTTTGAGACACTTTTCCTCCCAACGGTCTCTGTGATGCGGCTGCACCTTTCCAGGTCAGTGAGTGACAAGAAGAAAAGCTTAGGGAAAAGTCGTTTGGCACCGCAATCTTCTGGTTAATCTTCTGTATAAATATGTAAAATATAAACATAAAAAATAGCGTCTTATATTCGGATGGATGCGGTTTTTACAGAAATTGTATTAGCAATCAGCCAGTTGAGGCAAAAAGCAATACTTTGTGATGCGTTGGCTGCCGGTTGTTTAGCATGTATCAATCTCAAATATAAGCCGGCCCGTCTTTTTCAGAATTTTTTCAAAATAAAGAAAAAAACAATCAACGTATTGATTATTATTCTCTCAAAATGTTTAAAAAAAATGGTAGCATCACTGAACGAGGCTCGCGTGTAGTTGGGAGAATGCGAGAGAGGAAGAAATGAGTGGCTTAGCTTTCATAGAATGCACAATGGAATGAGCATGAGACAGGAATGTCAATACATCCCAGGAGCCATGCCTGGAATACTTAATGACGCCGCCAAGTCGAGAGGACTGTCTCGGCTTTGAGGTGCTGTGGGGTGTGTATATCTATATTGCAATAGTGTGTGTGTGTGTGTGTGTGTGTGTGTGTGTACATTAGCAGCTCCTGCAGGCGCTCCCACACACACTGACTTTCATTGTCTAAGAGATTCTCATAGAAGGTCACATTATAATTTGTCCATCATCAAAAATACAATTGATTTGAACCACAAGCAAGACAACAGTAAATAGTGACACACACACACACACACACACGCACGTGTCTGTGAGTGTGTGTAATGATTGAATAAGGGAGACAGATGGTGAGTCATAGGCCCCCTGCTTTAGATTGCCAGGACTGCATTTCCCATGAGGCCACTCGTAACGCCCGCTGTCACAGGCAATGTTCTTCCTATTTTTCCCCTGATTGGAGCACGGCCTCATGGGGAAGGTCAGATGTCAGCGCGGCAGAGGCGCGGTGAGGCACACGGCGCCAAGGAGAAGATTACAAATAGCACCAATTAGTCGACTACGATAGCCGGCGCCTGTTATTTTGGAACTAAGTCATTTGGCTCGTCTAGTCCACGCTATTCTACGTATGCATTTTTCCCTGCGATGACTTTCGCCAACCTCTATGCTCGCTTTGGTTACTACACTTTATTTGATTAAAAAAGACCCATTATACAGCTTTTATATCGAGTTCTGGATTCCTGTAGAGCGCTGCACACAATAACCTGTCTAGATCTTCCAGACATTGCGCCTCTTCCTGCGGTGTTGCCTTGGGTTTCACACCTCCAGCCCTTCTCCAGATATGCCTCCCGCCAAGCCCGCTGCGCTGTGATTGGTCACACTTCCAAGCGCTCCCAAGGACTTCCAGACAGGTGCCGAAACCCACTTCCTAATACCGCTATAGGAGATAGTAAATGTTGTAAAAATGTGACGGTAATGGTAAACGCTAACGCTAACACAGTAACGGTAACACGGTAACACAGGCCTTCGTTTACTGAGTGGAAGCAGTCTTGACACAACATTGGTAGTAGAAATGGGGTCAATACTTGATTTTTTGTGGGTCTACCCATATTACAAACTTGGGTTGACCCACTGATTGTGATGGAAAAAGGCTATTTGGAGCTCCAGATTTCGGGGCATTCAGGTAACGATCCCCCCGCTCGCTGTGTACTACACGGACAACAGATTACTTCCACCACATACTTAGGATACTGATAAATGTTACTTGCAGTTTACTCTTCTGACTCTTTAACAGAACCAAGTAATGTTGGAGAAGCGTCGGACTATTTTTCTCTTGCTGGGCATGCCCATATAAGGAAGTCTGGGTTGCATTAACATCATATTGGCTTTTTGCGATATGCCGATATTGCCCAACTCTTTTCCAATACCGATATCAGCCAATACCGATTTGTGTTACCTGACATATCTCCTGTGGTGGAATGAACCCATTATCGGTACCGGTAATTATCAGACATCAGGACTTATAGTCCAATATACTGATCTACATTTGATACGCATCCAAGTGGCCCCCTCCACATCCTTCATTTTGTCTGTATGATACATCAATATTTGTATTTGATCATTTGATTTATTGAAATATTTCCATCAAAATCATTTCATTATGACAATAAAATGAAGAAAAAAAACCTGAAGCCCCAATACTGAGCTATGTGGGGTACCGGTACTGTTGCGCTCCCAGCGTCCACTGATCACCGCACCGCCAGTCAATAATAATAATAATTGTTTAGTGGCGACTCCCCACCCGTTCTCCAAAAGTGACAGTTTTTAATTGCGTTTTTCCAGTCAAAGACCTGTCATTTCTGGACGCCGTGAACGCATCCCATTTTAAAAAGGGATGATGCCACCGGAAAAAAAAAGATATTAGTGTTTGATGAATCAGTATTCACAGCCAGTCGTTTATGACATTTATTAGCCTGACCGGATGTTCATTACCGATAGGCGCAAGTCCATCACGCCTGGTCAAAGCTTTCATTTAAGGAGCCTTTAATTGCATTTCCACCGGTCCGAACTCTCATTTCACAGTTTCCCCCCCAAAACTACTTCTGTGTACATTTTTACACAACCCACATAGTCTTAAGATAAGACCTCATTCCATTAAAGATCTCTATCAATGGTGCTCAAATGTACTATAATACGTTGTTTTACGTAACAGTGACATTTTTTCTGGATAATTAAATGACTTAATTGGATTGGTTGATTCCAAAACACAGACCATCTTGCATATATGTGCAACAAATCTATCTAGCCGGGCATCGTGGCATCTGACCTTCGCAAACATTGCTCAGATACCGTAGCTGTTAAAATCAATAGGTATCGTGTTCTGGTAAACAAATAAACTGGACCCTTGACCTCGGCGACATCTGCCATCTTGAGTCATATTGTCTGCCACACAAAAGCAATAGAACGGCATTGGCAGACATGTGACCAGCCCATAAAGACACATGATGAGTTTTACATGGATCAGAAGGAATGGCTGAAATGGGCGGCAGACACAGGATCAGCCAACGCATCTGAATTTGGATCCCAGCTGTCGCAAACTAGAAATCTCACCTTCGCTACGACCTGAGACCTAAGCTGTCTTGAGATGAATATCTATAAAAATCAATAGCTGTCTTGCTCTGACATATTTCATTTGACCCCAACTCCAGCAGCCGCCTCTGGCTATACAACAGAACCTCCGTTAGCATCATTAATCCATTCCACAAAGTCACAAAGTATGCTCACCTAATACATTTTCCCCCAAAAATAATGTAAATCCAATCCCTCTTCTCCAGAAAGCCCAAAATGTTAACACAAAACACATTCTTATAGTTTTACATGAAGCGGTCTTGTCACATGGGCGGTGCTGGTTCATGCTCACTAACAGGAGGAAGTACCACAGCAGGAAGTAAAGCATTCCAAAATAAGGAAGTGTCCTGCAGAGCATGACAAAAACAATCCAAACATTTTCCAGACTTGTGGTGTAACTGTGTGAGGAAGCGTGGAACTACAGTCAACCGCTGATGACATCACGGACGGGCGACAGAGCTGACTTCCTCTTCCTGTTTCCACGTGTTAGCCAGAACAAAAACCTAGCCACGTGTACATCGTGACCTATTAGCCTCTGCCAGCGTCAATTGCCCATTCAAATCAATAGGCATCTCGCTCTGATGTATACAAGTAAATATGTAGAGAACTTGTACTTTGTAACCTGACCTTTGACCCCAACTCCAGCACCCATTTTTTGTCTGAACAGCCTTCAAAATCAATAGGAATGAAGCCGAACATCCTTTAAAATCAATCACTATCTTATGTTATTGAGTCGAAACATGTGGAATTCCGAGTGCGGACCTTTGGCCTTAGTTATCTCAAAATCAATAGGCACAGTTGCCATGACAACAGTTATTTGGATTGAGGTATTGTTTTAGATAAATAAATCATGTTTGACTGTTATAGATAATTGCATATGCACCGAATGTAGCATAAACCAGTGTCAACAAACCCATAGAGAATATAATCCACATAAAGCCATTAAAAGACACATAAAGTGTTAGCAAATACTCCACTGATTCCATTTGCTGCTGCCAAGGAAAAGGTAAAAAGACGCTGTAGATGTTTCAAAAGCGCCACCTCTTGATGGGCTTTTGCTTCCACTTGTTATTCAGCAGCTTTGCTTGGAATATTGGTCCCAAGCCGGAATGCATTCTTGGAAAATGTAAGTGCATGTCAATATCAAAACATGAACTCATGTAATTGCTGGTTGGATCCATTTAACACAGTTGACAGCATTGTAAGTCCAATTAAAAAAGAAAAACTAACTAGCGCTGCAATTATCATCCCGTCCGCCGCCAAAGGGCGGAAATGCAAACGTCATCGCGTTGGCCCGTGATCGAACATCAAGAAGTGGACGGACGGGCGGATGAAACGCATCAAACAGACAAACCAGCGGCTCACCTTGCTGCCGCATCAAACAGCGCTAGCCTTGGAGATGCTATCAAGAGGAAGGGATCGCTCGCTCGCTTTCACAAGAAAAACCAAGCAAGCTCCCTTTTGGCTATTTTTTATTACACCCGTAAACACTTTCAATGCTCTATTGATCTTTTAATTGCAGATGACGAGACTTGCACCACGAACGACATCGAATATCGTGCTTAAAGATAGCGTAGTAGCAGTGTTAGCAAAACACCTTGACTGCATGAAAAGATGTACTTTCTATTGCTATTTATTTCCATGTATGATAACCAATCACCACCATGCGCTTTTCATTTCATAGCTTCATTGCGGTTTTTCCAAAATATCTTCATGAAGAAAGCAAGCAACTTATGCATATTTCATCAAATTTGACATATTATTTAGCCGAAATTAAGTATTTTCAAGGATAAGGATGGCTAAATGAAGTAAAACACAAATATAAGGCATTCAGAAGACACATTCAGATGACATGTAGTATTCCACACAATGTTAATGTAAGCTAAAACTCAACTGATGTCACTTCCTGTACGCCTCCAGTCAGCTACTTTTACCTGCATGATACAACACTAAATGTTTATTAAGGATAAATGAATATACATGATCATTAAAGGTCCCTTTAATGACCGTCACTGCCAAAGATGCAATGCGATTAAATATTGCCACTTGTCGTTTTCTTTGGCTGAATATTAGGTTAATGACGTGAGAAACAATATTGAATTAATAAATAACTCATGGCAAAACAGGAAGGTGGTGTCCGCCATATTTTTTATTATCCCTTCCGTTCATTATTTATATTAATTTTTTTATGCATGTAAAACTAGCATTACAAAATTCTAAAATTGCAAAACTATAAAAGCCTGTTTTGTGTTCACATTTTTAAAAGGTGATTTCTTAGAGTTCAACCTTCTGGAGCGGCGTAATGACGCTAACCAAGGTTCCACCGTTGAGCTCCTAACTGCTTGTGCGGAAAGAAAAGCAACAATAGCCACGAAAGGCTGCCGCCATTCATCAACTTTCCATTTGACTTCAGCTAAACAGACAACCACGGAAGGCGTTAGCTGCTAAGAGGTTGAAATCAGGACAGATGGCTGAGGACGCTACATCTCCATCCACAAGATGTGTGAGGACATCTCCATCCACAAGATGTGTGAGGACGTTACATCTCCATCCACGATATGCGTGAGGACGTTACATCTCCATCCACAAGATGTGTGAGGATGTTACATCTCCATCCACAAGATGTGTGAGGACGTTACATCTCCATCCACAAGATGTGTGAGGACGTTACATCTCCATCCACAAGATGTGTGAGGACGTTACATCTCCATCCACAAGATGTGTGAGGATGTTACATCTCCATCCACAAGATGTGTGAGGACGTTACATCTCCATCCACAAGATGGGTGAGGACATCTCCATCCACAAGATGTGTGAGGACGTTACATCTCCATCCACGTGATGTGTGAGGACGTTACATCTCCATCCACGTGATGTGTGAGGACGTTACATCTCCATCCACAAGATGTGTGAGGACATTACATCTCCATCCACGAGATGTGTGAGGACGTTACATCTCCATCCACGAGATGTGTGAGGACGTTACATCTCCATCCACAAGATGTGTGAGGACGTTACATCTCCATCCACAAGATGTGTCAGGACGTTACATCTCCATCCACAAGATGTGTGAGGACGCTACATCTCCATCCACGTGATGTGTGAGGACGTTACATCTCCATCCACGAGATGTGTGAGGACGTTACATCTCCATCCACGAGATGTGTGAGGACGTTACATCTCCATCCACGTGATGTGTGAGGAAGTTACATCTCCATCCACGAGATGTGTCAGGACGTTACATCTCCATCCACGTGATCCAACCGTGCCACATGAATGAGGAAACCTCATTTTTCATTTCTTTTCACTTCCCTTTGATAAGTCCGCTCAAGTAGCTGGGAGTCTTTGGCTTAGAATCGCTAAAGTCACTCCTCCTTTGAGGAGGACTGAGCTGGGTGGGGGGGGGGGGGGGGGGGGGGTGGGGGGGGGCCAGTGGGGGGACTGAACTAAACTGAACTCAGGGGTTTAAAATTAAGCGTTATTTCGTTTTTTTGTCCTTGTTTGTCTTGAATTCAAACCACAAAGTGAGGAGGGATTACTATCTGCAAAAAGGGGACAAAAAGAGGATTTAAAGGGGATAAAAGGGGGACAAAAAGGGGACAACAGGGGGACAAAAAGGGGACAAAAGGGGGGCTGAAAGGGGACGAAAAGGGGACAAAAGGGGACAAAAGGGGGACTAAAAGGGGACAAAAGGGGACAAAAAGGGGACCAAAAGGGGGACAAAAAGGGGCTGAAAGAAGATAAAAAGGGGACACAAGGTCAAGGGGGGACTAAAGGGGTTAAAAGGGGATAAGAGGGGGACAAAAAGGTGCCAAAAATGGGACAAAAATGGGACAAAAATGGGACAATGGCACTTGTTGGAGACAGGCATGGACAAATACACGTCACACAAAGTAGCGTGTTCCCAGTAAGAAACTTTTCTCCAAGCCACTTCCTGTACTGCGGACGTGAGTAACACACGGTTTCATGTTACCAGGCGTTACCAGCATTACCAGCGTTACCAGCGTTACCAGGCGTTACCAGGCGTTACCAGGCGTTACCAGGCGTTACCAGGCGTTACCAGCATTACCAGCGTTACCAGCGTTACCAGGCGTTACCAGGCGTTACCAGGCGTTACCAGGCGTTACCAGGCGTTACCAGGCGTTACCAGCATTACCAGGCGTTACCAGCGTTACCAGAATTCAAGAACATGGCAGCCGTTTGAATCAATAAAGTCACAAAAGTTCAACGACACACAAAAATTCAGGGAACCCAAATCGGAGGTAAAGCGAAGGCGAAGAACTAAGTCACCATGGGACGTCCAGGAAAGGGAGGAGGAGCTCACGGAGAAGAAAGGAGGCGCAGCAAAAGTCCTGATTACCAAATGAAGGACGGCTGCGCCTTGCAGCAGCGCCCTCCACTGGAGTCAAGGAGCAGCACCAGGAACCACGAAACAGGAAGTATGACCAAAGTAGGAATGGACTCAATGTAGGGGCTTGGATGGAGAATACCCACGGCACCATGAGCAAGGCATTGAGAAAAACCCACAGGTGCTCCAACTAACTAATTGAATTGAATCCTGGTGAGCGAAGACCAGAGAGCAACGGCGGCGTGTGTTTAGATCTCCCCAAGGACTAGCAAATCAGAACAGAGTGGATCAGGAAGTCGTTGCCATGGCGACAAGGAAAAGCCCAGATCCGATTGACAAGCTAACCCCCACCACCAGTAAACACATTTCAGAGTCGCCGATCAATCCCAGAATGCAAACGCTCGTCCTTCCTGCGTTTGCGGCCTTTTAGCCTCAACTGTCACGGAAATCATGGACGACCAAACCTCCTCAGCTGCAGGAGCAGGCCCAGACTTTTCAATTTAGCAGCGTTGGAGTACGACTCCGTGCCTCACGGGACTTCTGGTCCTGCATTGCTTCTGCGGTCTTTCACAGCAGCGGCGACGCCTTTAATGTCGACGCCGGGCAACGGACGACAAGGAAAGCCGATGTAGTAATCACAACATCTGACGTGCTGTGTTTGCTTTGGCATTTATTTGTCCTTGCTCAATGGCAGCTGCCCGCCACGCCGCTCGGGATAAGCTGCATAGATAATGAACGCACGGATGGATGACTGAGCGTGTGCAGCGTTTAGCCCGGGAACAAAAGCTGTTTACCCACAAACCTGATATTGCTAGGCACCCGCCATCTTAACAGCACGCATCGGTTACTGTATATGGGGGGAGGGGGGGGGGGCTACAGGAAGTCAACATACGGACTTGGCTAACCGCTCAAACTGCTCTGCAAAGACTTTATAAAAGTATATTTTAGAAGCTTTTCATGAAATCTAAGCGACTAAATATAGCAGAATATAAAAAAAATACCCTACATGTGTAACCCAACAGATGAAATTTTGGTTTGGAATATTTCAATTACATGACATAATTTGTCATGGAAGCTCTTTAAAAGTATATTTTAGAAGCTTTTCATGAAATCTACGCTAGTAAATATAGTAGAATATGAACACAACCTAGCTCTTCAACCCTACAGATGTCATTTTGGTTTGGAATATTTTAATTAAGTCAATTAATATGTCATGGAAGCTCTTTAAAAGTATATTTTAGAAGCTTTTCATGAAATCTACGCTAGTAAATATAGCCGAATATGAACATAACCTAGCTCTTCCTAGAGATCCCATTTTGGTTTGGAATATGCGAGTTACGTCACATAATATGTCATGAATGCTCTTTGAAAGTATATTTTAGAAGCTTTTCATTAAATCTACACTAATAGATGTAGCAGAATATGAAGATACCCTACCTGGTCAAGCCAACAGATGAAATTTTGGTTTGGAATATTTCAATTACGTGACATAATATCATGTCCACACGTTACATGTCCAAAAGGAGTAGGAAGAAGCAAAGCTTATTAAATCCTAAAGCTTATTAAATAGCTTATTAAATATTGAATTGCTTCTTCCTACTCCTTTTGGACATGTGGAACTGGGAACTGATTATGGGATGCACTTAAACCATTACCATTACCATTACCATTACCATTACCATTACCATTACCATTACCATTACCAGTACCATTACCAGAACTTGCCTTCCAAGAGGACCTAATGCCTGTTTTGGTCAAATGCGACTTATACTCCAGTGTGACTTATGTATGTTTTTTTCTACCTAATGATGCATTTTTGGTCTCGTGTGATTTATACTCTTATAGTCCAGAAAATACTATATGTATTCTTTCTCACCCTTTGATTTGTTATGGATGGACTACAAACTATTGCAGCACTAAAGAGTTTGTTTGTTTTGCTTCCTGTGGTGAAAAACTTGAACTAACCTCTACCCCCCCACGCCCACCCCCGCCCGTCGTACCATGTGTTTGTATTTCAGAGTGATGAGTGAGGAGGGATTATCAGCTTTCATTTGCCTTCCAGTCGGCCCACACCTGAGTATACACGTGAACAAATCCCTGCAGTGTTTACCCAGCGAGGGATGGGAGAGGGACAGATGCAAGGATGAAGGGGGGGGGGGGGGGGGGGGGGTGGGACTTGAGAGCCATGAATCTATAGGACAGGAGGAGATATTAAGTTGAAGGAGAAATAAGTGGTGCAATGCAGGAGAATGAAGAAGAGAGGCGAGTGAGGCCTCTGCAGTGGTTTTCCGAAGGAGAGCATCAATCCCGATCCCACTTAGCTGCCATCCTTGCCTTCCCGTTCCAATGGGAGCCTCTAATGTTGGAACCACAAGGACGCATGCATAGCTGCTAGCTGCGTGTGTGCACTGCAGCAAGCAGCCTGCTCCTCTTACACCGCCTCTTTATACTATTTATACTTTATACAAACACTGTCAAATTTCACTGGCGCCAATAAAACGGCGATGATGTTGATTTTTTTTTCCAAAATAATCAATAAATCATTTATATCCCTGCCATTGTTAACCTGCACATTCTGGAAGGCAAATATCAAATGGGCCAGAGACACGCTACAAACTCTAACCATCCCCTGAAACGGAATGTCGGAACGACGAAGGAAGATAATCCAAGTGACCTTGAAGATAGCGTGGTCAGGTTTAAGCACCGCAAAAAACGACTTTCTGTTATCAATCCTCTTGTTTCAGTCAACGTCCTTTGACTTCCTTACATTTACAACAACTGTACACCCCCCCCCCCCCCACACACACACACTTTGGGAGAGATGCTAGCGTACATGTGTAGCCTGTTTTATGCTTTCCACATCCGAGAAATTATGTCATTTACAGAAACGCCCATTTTAGAATATGAATATATATATAACAGAATATGTAGATTGAATTTGGAATATGTAAATTAAGTCACATAATGTCATGGAAGCGCTTTAAATGTATTTTTTAGAAGCTTTTCATGAAATCTAAGCCAGTAAATATAGAAGAATATGAACATAACCTACCTCTTCAACCCTATCCCTTCATTTTGCTCTGAAATATTTGTGTTTTGTCATATAATATGTCCTAAAAGCGTTTATAAGTATATTTTAGAAGCTTTTCATGAAATTTAAATTAGTAAATGTAGCAGAATATGAACATACCCTACCTGGCCAACCCAACAGATTTTGGTTTGGAATATTTTAATTAAGTCACATAATATGTCATGGAAGCTCTTTAAAAGTATAGTTTAGAAGCTTTTCATGAAATCTAAACTACTAAATGTAGCAGAATATGAACATAACCTACCTCTTCAACCCTACAGATGTCATTTTGGTTTGGAATATGCCAGTTACGTCATATAATATGTCACAAATGCTCTTTGAAAGTATATTTTAGAAGCTTTTCATGAAAACAAATATAGTAAATATAGCAGAATATAAAAAATCTACTACATGTCCAACCCAACAGATGGCATTTTGGCTTGGAATATTTCAATTACGCGACATCAAATGTCATGGAAGCTCTTTGTATCTCATCATCTGGAATTTACCAACCAAAATCCCGGCTATAGGTTGGCCCCAACAGTTCCCCGATGCGCTCCATGAAAGCAGAGGTCAACTACGTGTCTTGCAACATAAACCAAAGGTGATCAATCGAAACGGAAACAGAAACGGAGGTCTGCAACTTGTGGACGATTTGACGGACAGCCGATAATGTTTATGTTCCAAACTGTACACGCTCAAGTGCCAACTGGTCACACGTGTAAAAATACCAGCAGAGGGAACTGTTAGTGACGTAGGTCGTAGGGAAATACTACACTTTATGACCACACTTGACAGCATGGAGCATTGTTCAAAAGTCTAAAAGACTAGACTACTGCCTGATAAGAGGATTATTTCCCTCAAACAAAAGTGACACTGAGAGCAACAGGAACAACAGAGATAGAGACTGACAAAGTTTATGAAAAAGCAAAAATAAGGCTGAGCTGAACCAAAGTGCAAAGCAGGTATCTCCAATCCTTCTATGCTGATGCAGGCAGAGAACCCAAGCTTGAAATTTAATCAAGTTCCGAAAGCGTCAAAACATTCTCCCCCTAATAAATCATCATCAAACTTGAGGCCGGATCATCAGGTTAGCTGTGCTAATGCTAGCGTGCTATGCTATAGCTGCCTGTCCGTGCGTACTTGTTTGGTTTGCCTCCCATTAAGGTTGTTGACAGACAGTGGATGCTCCATGCTGTGGAGATGCAGAGCGCGTGGGAGTTGATGGCCGGGATTATGACACGAGCACAGCGGAGGCCTGCTTACGTTTAACCATTAAACTCAAAAGAGCCTGCAGTCTGCAAAGGAATCTTCAAGAAAGAAGACGAAAAAGTCAATTCTTCCGCCGTTTAAAAGCCATTGTGTGTTGCTAAGCGGAGCTAATTGGTTTGACTTAATGGTATATTTATCCTCTTGACGTAGAATTGCTTTACATTTATACTGAATGGATAGATTCTTCCTGTCTACACGGTATTATTCTTAAACAGATCACTGCAACGACCACGGCTTTTGGGTAAAACACACATATCTTGACCAAAGCCTTCTAAATAACAGCCGTCTTTTAGCTTAAAGCTAGCATTACTTCCCACTGTGGGCAGGATTAACGCAGCAAACCATGTCATTATTTCTCCCATTTGCCCTCAAACAGATGATCGCTACATTTCCTGACGTGTTAGCGTCTCAAGCTAATCCCGCGTGATGCAAGTTCTTTCAGTGAGCACCTTTGTTGCTGTAATAAAATAATCCATTCAGAATTAAGCAGCAGCTTCAAAAATACCAGCAATGGCAATGAGGCGGAAAAGGTGATGATGGCCATAGAACAGGAAATTGTGAGGGAGGACAGTGACTCAAAAGTCACAACAAACTTCAAACTAGCAACATTCATTCATTCATTTTCTACCGCTTTTTCCTCACGAGGGTCGCGGGGGGTGCTGGAGCCTATCCCAGCTGTCTTGGGGCGAGAGGCGGGGTCCACCCTGGACTGGTCGCCAGCCAATCCCAGGGCACATATAGACAAACAACCATTCACACTCACATTCATACCTATGTACAATTTGGAGTGGCTAATTAACCTAGCATGTTTTTGGAATGTGGGAGGAAACCGGAGTACCCGGAGAAAACCCACGCATGCACGGGGAGAACATGCAAACTCCACACAGAGATGGCCGAGGGCGGGGACCGAACCCTGGTCTCCTAGCTGTGAGGTCTGCGCACTAACCACCAGACCGCCGTGCCGCCCAAACTAGCAACAATACCTAGAAAAAAAGATGGCCACGAGATAGCTATATCGGCTGCACGGTGGAGAGGAGGTTAGCATGTTGGGGTCGCGGGGGTGTGCTGGAGCCTATCCCAGCTGTCTTCAGGAGAAAGGCGGGGTACACCCTGGACTGGTGGCCAGCCAATCGAAGGACAATTTGGAGTAACCAGTCAACCTAACCTAGCATGTTTTTGGAATGTGGGAGGAAAGCGGAGTGGGTTTTCTCCGGGTACTCCGGTTTCCTCCCACATTCCAAAAACATGCTAGGTTAATTAGCCACTCCAAATTGTCCATAGGTATGAATGTGAGTGTGAATGGTTGTTTGTCTATATGTGCCCTGTGATTGGCTGGCCACCAGTCCAGGGTGGACCCCGCCTCTCGCCCCAAGACAGCTGGGATAGGCTCCAGCACCCTAGGCGACCCTCATGAGGATAAGCGGTAGAAAATGAATGAATGAATGAATGATTGAAATGAAAATCCAAACAATAAAAGTAAAACATAAAAACTGAGTGCTGTCAAGTCCCAGCAGGTCCAGATACCAGAGACCACATCTCAGATGGCTGATGCAATCTTCCCGTCTTTGCCAAAACATGTGCAGATTTCCTGCTCCTAACTAGATTACGGGTAATCAGTGGTGATTATGGGCTGGAGATGGCAGGGCCAAGGGGATGTTTGTGTGGCAGACGGAGGGCTCACTGTTGCACTCACACACAGTGAATATAAGAAAATATTAAAAAAAACAGTAAGTGCTTCTCAAATAGTGTGTGTGTGTGTGTGTGGGGGGGGGGGGGGGGGCTTTACTGCTGTCAAATACCGACAAATACTCTCAATAGATATTATCACTTTCTCAATAGTATTTCAAATGGTGGGGGTCGTGGTAATATTTCTGTTTTTTCAGGGGGGCATGACAAAAATAATTGCCAACCGCAGCTTTAAAGGACAACTAAGAATAAAGGCCAAGACAAAGGAAAGCTAACATTTCGTGCTATTTTATCTTCTGTGCCTTCAGGAAGGCTCCCGAAGGCGTCTTGACAGACAACAGGACGATCAAAATGAAAACAAGCGCCTGCTGGCGTATAAATACACAAGCACACGCTATCACTGGGGGTTATTTTCCAATGCCCCGGAGGATCCCTCCATGCCACACGGAGACAATTAGTATTCCTGAGTCATCAGCGGGCTGCGAGCAGGAGTGAAAGCTGCTAAAAATAACAACAACAACAACAAGCTGATGTGAGAGTGAAAGCTGCGGCACGGCTTGCTGCTAACACAAACGCTGTGGAAATTTGAGGCAAGCCTCGCACTCCCAGTAAGAGATTCTAAACAAGTGCAAAGTGGCCTCGAACGTGTGTGCTTTCCAAAAAGTACACATGTCCCAATGGGGGCACTTTTTTGGAATATAATGTAAGGCAGGATGATTAATTGATAAAACTCATTGGATTGGGAAGGAATATGGAATGAAGTGTTTGTGTCCAGTATTGCATGAAGGTAAAAGAGTCCTTTCTGTTTGTAGTCATAGTACCTGTTCCCAGCAAGACCAGTGTATCCTCACACAAACACACCATGACTCATTTTCATTGAGACAGCAGTAGTTTGTTTGTTGTTGAACTCCAATCAAATCACCTTCTCCTCCACCTTAACATCTCTGCCTCCAATAGTGTTCACATCACTAAAAACTACACACAGGAAGTCTGGAATCACCTGAAATTGTCATCATCATCATCAATGAGGGAAAATGTGTGTTTTGGTTACGTTATTCAAATATATTATACAGTATATAATAGGGGTGTGTATTGGCAAGAATATGGCCATACGATACGTATCATGATACCAGGCTCACGATACCATATATCACCATATATCACGACAATGTTAACAAGGCCATATTTTATTTGTTTTTCTTGTAGTTAAAGATTATTTCCTGGAAAAAGTGAATGACAGCAGCAATATGAACTTACTAAACACATTTTTATTCCATGAGAACAGTATGTTATGTTGTATCACTAACTTTCCTCTGTAAAAACTTCAAGTGGATAAATAAAGCTTTAACATCCAGCTTTAAATTTACAAAAAAAAAACATAAAAAACAAATAAATGAAATGATGTCTGAAGATCCTGCTCAAATGTTCCCATTCTATTAGCTGTGAAAAAATGCAGAGTATACAGTCCCTGACTTATCCACCATCAGAAGAGTATTTTTGTGGAACAAAGTAACTAACATCAGTAAAAAGTCCTTTTAGGATGCTTGAAATAAGCATTATTGAACTAAATAGTCATATCAATTAGAAAAAGAAAACAACTGCAATATCCCAGTACTACTTTTGTAGTATACAAAAGTACCTTGGCATCGCTTGCTAGCGGCAGGTCCTCATGGTGTCTCATGGTGGTGTTTTTGGAATGTGGGAGGAAACCGGAGTACCCGGAGAAAACCCACGCATGCACGGGGAGAACATGCAAACTCCACACAGAGATGGCCCAGGGTGGAATTGAACTCTGGTCTTCTAGCTGTGAGGTCTGCGCATTCCAAAAACATGCTAGGTTAATTGGCCACTCCAAATTGTCCATAGGTATGAATGTGAGTGTGAATGGTTGTTTGTCTATATGTGCCCTGGGATTGGCTGGCGACCAGTCCAGGGTGTACCCCGCCTCTCGCCCCAAGACAGCTGGGATAGGCTCCAGCACCCCAGTGACTCTCGTGAGGACAAGCGGTATAAAATGAATGAATGAATAATAACAATGAGGGTAGAAAATAGCCTGTCATAAAAACATGATATGAATTTGTCAACTCTTGTTTTCCAGTGCATCTGTCCTGACATTAAGGCGGCAAGGGAAGAAAAAACCCGATCACCTTTCTGCACGTCAGCCAGAAATGATTGTGGAGGAGCGTATATTCATTGCGCGGCGAAGGCCATCGGAAATGGGCCTGTACAGTAAGTGATGACTGTGCCGACCACAATGACATCCGGGAGCCTAAAGCAACGGCACACTGGCTCAGAACTTAGCACGCTCTCTAATTAACTCATCAAATATTAACCACCTCTTCATTCTCCTTCCTTTCTGTCTGCGCTTTTCCTCTCTTATTACCCGTCCATTCTTCACCGATGCACCCTCCTCCATCAAGGAGCTAAAAAGTCTCTGTGTCCATTTTGCTGTCAATTGTTTGGCCTTCCAAAGCCTAAAAAGCGTCACAATGGAGAGCTCCACACCCTCACATTTACCACGGAGAGCTCCACACCCCCACATTTACCACAGAGAGCTCCACACCCCCACATTTACCACGGAGAGCTCCACACCCCCACATTTACCACGGAGAGCTCCACACACCCTCACATTTACCACAGAGAGCTCCACACCCCCACATTTACCACGGAGAGCTCCACACCCTCACATTTACCACGGAGAGCTCCACACCCCCACATTTACCAGGGAGAGCTCCACACCCCCACATTTACCAGGGAGAGCTCCACACCCCCACATTTACCAGGGAGAGCTCCACACCCTCACATTTACCACGGAGAGCTCCACACACCCCCACATTTACCAGGGAGAGCTCCACACCCTCAAATTTACCACGGAGAGCTCCACACCCCCACATTTACCATGGAGAGCTCCACACCCCCACATTTACCACAGAGAGCTCCACACCCCCACATTTACCACGGAGAGCTCCACACCCTCACTTTTACCACGGAGAGCTCCACACCCCCACATTTACCCATTTACCACGGAGAGCTCCACACCCTCACATTTACCAGGGAGAGCTCCACACCCCCACATTTACCACGGAGAGCTCCACACCCGCACATTTACCACGGAGAGCTCCACACCCTCACATTTACCACGGAGAGCTCCACACCCCCACATTTACCACGGAGAGCTCCACACCCCCACATTTACCACGGGGTCCGTGTGCCGCTGTGATATTGGCAGCTGGGGCTCGGTGCCAATCAATAAAGCGCTGGAACAGGCCAGAGGGCCGGGACCCCATGCGGTTCTGGATCTATATTGGGGAGGGTCTCCAAACCACCTGAGCCGGCAGGGGGGCTCACAGCGAGGGTTGCGATGCCTGGTGCTGCCATGGAAGGCATTTAAAACACAAAAAGGAGCATAAAATCAAGTCTGCTTGCAGGGTGTATGCCTAGCTTAATGAAGGAATAATAATCATTATTAGATTTTACTAATATTAATAACACATTAACGTCACACGGGCTTGCTATGATTATATGCTCGGAGCTCCAAAACAAGTCCTTCACATGCTTATCACCCGAGTCAGATAGCGTTCTTATCTGCTATATTAACGTTTTAGCATGAATAGTCAGACATTTTGTGGAGAGGGCGCCCATTCCGGTTGGATCGATTTGTCTCCTCGCAGGTTTTATTAAATGGTACCTCTCACTCCTCTCCAAGAACTTGAGCCTGTTTCAATTCAGGTCTTTATCGCTTTATCGCCGGGGTACATATATTCACACATTCTTTCATAATTACATTTTTCGGTACGGTACAGAGGTCCCGCATGAAATACAATGACCCCGAGGTGAGTCAGGGACAGGAAGTAGAACTGCTGAGTCTACTCCCAAAAACAAAATGTGGACTTTTTAAAAATCATTTCTGCTGTTGTTTTTATTTTTTCCCAAATATTTAAACTTTCTTCTTAAAGAATCTTTGGAAATGTACTTTTTATAATACTAGGACATATATTTACTTAATTCCCACATTGTATATATTTTTTAATATTTATTTTAATATCTCTATGCTACTTAAATGACATTATTTGTCCCCATAATATTACGAGTTTATTGTTATTTATTCTCGTCACATACTTTTGTCTGATTTTAATGGGGCTTTTTCTCTTTATTTTTATTTATTGTTTCTCTTAAAATGTGGACTTTTTAAAATCATTTCAGCTGTTTTAAAATTTTCTCAAAATATTTCAACTTTCTTCTTAAATAATCATAGTAAATGTACTTTTCATAATACTAGGGCAAATTTTTACTTAATTCCCACATTAACTTTTCCCTAACCTACCAACTTTAAACAATATTGTATATTTTTTCTTTAATATTTCATCTCTATGCTACTTAAATGATATTTGTCCCCATAAAGTTTATTGTTGTTTATTCTCGAAACTTTTTTCAGATTTTTCAAAATCATTTCAGCTGTTATTTTTATTCAATATTGTATATTTTTCTTTAATATTTATTATAATATATCTATGCTATTTTTGTTATTTATTCTCGTAACATGATTTGAATGGGGCTTTTTTTGTATTGTTTCTCTTAAAATGTGGATTTTTAAAAATCATTTAAGCTGTTTTTTTGTTAATTTTCCTATCATATCTTGTATATTTATTTCTTGTAAACTGTCTTCTCATAATTATGACTTTATTCCCATAATATTTTGACTTTATTTTTGTAACATTACAACTTTTTCTGCAACCTAATTCTCTAATTTTGCTGATATTATGATGTTATTCTCATAAAAAAATAATCTTGTTAGACTACAACTTTTTTGTCTGATTTTTCTGACTTCCATTTTTACTGTTTTTGAATTTTTCTGGTTAAATTTTTAGAAAGTGCCGCAGTTTGGACCTTCTGTTGTAAAGGATGGTTTTCTACTGCTTCTATTTGCTTGCAAGCACAAACACACGGGATGTCCACCTTGATGTTCCACGGTCCAGCCTTCAACCGAAGACCATCCCAACCTGGAACCTGGAAGCTGGGCGTATGTACTGCATGTCCTACACTGTGGATGTAATTAGATATTCTATGGCATGTTGAAGCAATTTAGCCAATTACGTCTACATTACTCAATAATCAGTGACAAGGTAGTCCATTATCATGGTTTCTGCTCACTGCGCTATGGAGCAAAAAGGATTACGCTTACCCCGCTGAGATGTTAGATTTCCTTTTAGGATCGTGTCCAGGTTTCAAATTCACCACACCGCATTTGCATGAACTGTAGTGAGAGCGGCCATGAATATTCAGCCTCGCTCATGGAGGACTTCTGCTTGATGGGACGGAGGTGATGGACACCTGGAAAGGACAACATCTACCTTTCATCAGCGAGAGGTCGAGAGGCCATCCTGGCGGGGAACAAAACCTTTGCAGCTGCGCAACTGACGCACGGACAAGCTCGCTCAGCTGTTCAAAAAGACCAATCAGGCAGCAGGGGTGGGGGGGAGGGGGGGGGGGGGGGGGGGGGTCACTCGCCTCAGGTGTGATCAACCATCACAGCTGCACCGCATCTTTCTAAACCTGGCTAAAAGTATTGCCTTATATTGCATCTAGTCTGCAGTCAAGCTTAACTAGTGGGACGGAACCCCCCCCCCCCCCCCCCCCCCCATTTCATGTTTAAAACATGATGAAACAGAATGGCATTATATGTACTTTATGAATTTTATTTGCCTTTTATTTAACCTCCAAATGTGTCAGATGACTTTGCCTGACCTTGTATAACACTTCACCAAGGTCATTTATCTTGACTAACGCAATAACGGAACTGCGGTGCAAAGTATGCCGATGTTGTGTTTCCAGTGTAGCCGTAATAAACATCTACACTGCGAGACGTCTCAAATGTTTGTGTTTTCAGGCTATAGTTGAAATCCGTGTTGCCAAGTCATAGACTTTATGGGGTCATAAATCCTCCATAATGTCTTCATTGTACGTTTGGCACAGTGAACTCTCCGGAGACGGGAGCCTGCATATGAAATTGAATTGAGGCAAGCGAGGCCCCTCCCCCCCCCCCCCACCTTGCAAACACCGGCGGAAGTCTTGTTTATCCTGATGATGTACGCTTCACCTCATAATCCTCATACAGAAATAAACAGGGTCTGAGAGAGATAAGAAGTTGGTGCATGGAGATATGGCAACAAGCCGTTAGGCATACACGCAGGTCACATGACATGATTGCCTTTCCATTAGAACCTGGGAAGGTATGCAAATACGCATACGGATACTACAAGACCGCTCCTGCTCCTCCTCATTCATTCATTTTCTACCGCTTATCCTCACCAGGGTCGCGGGGGTGCTGGAGCCTATGCACGCTAACTACTCGACCGCTATTTTTATTTTTATTTTTATTTTTATTTTTATTTTTATTTTTATTTTTATTTTTATTTTTATTTTTATTTTTATTTTTATTTTTATTTTTATTTTTATTTTTATTTTTATTTTTGTTTTTGTTTTTGTTTTTGTTTTTGTTTTTGTTTTTTGTTTTTTGTTTTTTGTTTTTATTTTTATTTTTATTTTTATTTGTATTTGTATTTGTATTTGTATTTGTATTTGTATTTGTATTTGTATTTGTATTTGTATTTGTATTTTTATTTTTATTTTTATTTTTATTTTTATTTTTATTTTTATTTTTATTTTTATTTTTATTTTTATTTTTATTTTTATTTTTATTTTTATTTTTATTTTTATTTTTATGAATTAACGCCACAAAAGTTGAACAGCCCCATCATTCCTTTGTCGTGCCTTTGGTCACTTCTGGTACTCTCTTGGTAATAAAAGTGTACAGCTGACCATAGGGGGGCTGTAATAATGTTAAAAAACACATTAAGTAGGTTTTCTATGCTGTAAATATGAATAAGTCATCCTACTTCATGGAAATTCACTTATCACAGTTGGGTATGGGACCAATAAACAGCGATAAATGAGGGATTCATGCATTATATAACAAATATCATATTTTTTCACATATGGGGGGAATTTGTGGCTATTAGTCAGCGGAATTGTTATTGTTTACCTCGGTGGTTCCAGTTTATGTAAATATTAGCATTAGCTATGTCTTGCATGGCTGTAGAATGGATTGCATGTAGAACGACGGCAACCAGGAAGGGTCCCGCATGAAAAGCATGGCCTGCTCTCACCACAGACGGGATGCAATGAAGCCGTGTGTGTCAAGGAGTCGGGGGAACACGGTGGGCTCAAAACCCAGCTGGCCGACACAAATGCTCCGCTGTGAACATGTGATCACATCCAGCATGTGCTGCTTCCCCTGCGAGGCCACGGACGCTCCTTCTATTTTGGTACCACTCATTCATTGCCATGAACCAGTCTTCCGTTTCAACGGTAGCGTCCAAAATGAACACATACAGGAAATAGCGGCGCTCCCATCAAGTCAGGCCTTTTTTGGGTAAAGAGCTTTCTGGTTCATCTTTGAAAAAATAAGACAAAAACTTGTGGGTCATCTTTTATGGGCCTGCAGTTCATCTTTTGGCAAAAATATCCGTCAGCCTGTCGGTCGCAGACGGTCTTCTCCTTGTGTTCAGTTTGGTGAAAAGCATTGCTACGGATCGCTAAATCGCTAATGTCGCCGCTGCTAATGTTAGCTTAGCGTTGATATGGCAGGCTAAACCCGGTGGTAAGCAAACTCTTTCTTACAAAAAAGGCATATTATTCATTATTCTGCCTTTACCAATCTGGGTGATTATGAAATGTAAATGTCCCATTCATTGGACCGACAACTCACCGCTCCTCACCGTGCCCTCCCAATCAGCGTATACTAAACAAGCACAAACACGATGACCTTCAATCCATGTCCACTTCAGGCTATGACTGATCATTGCCCCCCCAAACAACAAGTTAGAGATTAAAAAGTAGCTTGAATACTTTTCATAATGCTATGACAGATTTTTACTTCATTAATTTGTTTAATTTACTTTTTTCTCTTCATTTTTGTGGTATTGTTTCTCTTAAAATGTGGACTTTTAAGAATAATTTCAGCTGTTTTTTTTGTTAATTTTCCCATCATATCATATATTTATTTCTCGTAAATTTTCTTCTCATAATTATGACTTTATTCCCATAATATTTTGACTTTATTTTTGGAACATTACAACTTTTTTTTACAATAAGCAAGAGATTACAAAGTAGATTAAATACACTAAATATGACTGTAAGTAATTAATCAATCACAATTAATGCTAGAATTTGACACAATTAGCTAATATTCATGTTTTAGTACAAAAAAGTGCTGAGTAATCACTACGAAATAAATCACTTTGACCTTGGATTCAGGTATTTAGTCTTGCTTTGATTTGGGTGTCCAAAACACATTTTAAAATGAGGAGGAAGTAAGACATTGACATACATTCGGGGTCGTCTTATATGCGGTTGAATACATCACCAGCTTATCTAGAGTACACGCCAATATGGGATGTTTTTCAGTACGTTTGGCTGCAGGTAAGACGCTGGCTGCATTTGGAATTTAGGAACCTGAAGAAAGTTGCTAAGCGCTAACTTAATCATGCAAGCCACTCATTTACCAGCACAACAAGCAGAGGTCACGGCGACCTTGACCACTGCCAAACGGAGGTGAATCAAATGTTTCTCCGGGCGGATTAAAAGTCCCTTGTTGTTCACAGAGCCCGAGAACATAATGTCTTCAGCTAAGGCATACAAATGTTGATGTGCTCTTTCATCCCAGCCAAACCCATCTCGCCCCCCCCCCCATTTGTTTATGCTCATGCAAAATATCCCAAAATGTAAATCCAAAGGCCACATAAAAACGCTATTTACGTCAATGCAGGTGCTAAATGGGGTAAAAAAAGAAATACAGCACCGTCGCTACGCCGCGGCAAAATGTCACGAGAGACCACATTTCCTGGAAAAGCATAAATAAATAAGTCAACAAAAACAGCAGTGATTCTGTCAGCCTTTCACCACCCTGGAAAATACTTCACTGCTTGTGTCTTTCCTTGCGCAGACACACTGCAGGGGTCACCAAGGACACGAGGGACAAGAGCGCTGCATCCGCTCACTTTGTCGCTGGATTTATTTATGGCATGGCACCCGCAGAAACACAACGCTGAACCAAAACCATCACAGAAAATACTCACAGCTCAATAATAACAAGCAGGAAAAAGAATCAAGTCAAAATATTAACCGGAAAAAGTGTAACCTAACTAGGAAAAAGAATAATAATAATAATTAAATAAAAGATTTAAATATTTTTTTATCTTAATTTTTTTTATAATTATTATTTAGATATTTTTTATTATTATTCAAAATAATTATTAATTAATTAGGGCTGCATGGTGACTGAGTGGTTAGCATGTAGGCCTCACAGCTCGGAGACTCGAGTTCAATTCCTCCCTCTGCCATCTCTGTGCAGTTTGCACTGGAACCAAAAACATCAAAGAAAATAATCAAAGTAACCTAACTAAGAAAATTGTAAAAAATAATTGAAATAATTAAATAAAAAATAATTATTATTTATTACTTTTTAATTATTATTATTAAAAAATAATGTATTTATTGTTTAGGAATTTATTATTATTATTATTATTATTATTATTATTATTATTATTATTATTATTATTATTCAACATAATTATTAATTAATTAGGGCTGCATGGCGACTGAGTGGTTAGCACGCAGGCCTCACAGCCAGGAGACCGGGGTTGAATTCCACCCTGTGTGGAGTTTGCATGCGTGGGTTTTCTCCGGGTACTCCGGTTTCCTCCCACATTCCAAAAACATGCTAGGTTAATTAGCCACTCCAAATTGTCCATAGGTATGAATGTGAGTGTGAATGGTTGTTTGTCTATATGTGCCCTGTGATTGGCTGGCCACCAGTCCAGGGTGTACCCCGCCTCTCGCCCCAAGACAGCTGGGATAGGCTCCAGCAGTCATTTATTTTGGCCAATATCATTCTGAAGCCGTTCCAAATGAGATGAGTAGGCCACGCCCACATGCAAATGATCATGCGAGTCATATTTGCATATTTCCTGCTCCCATCGCCACCCATCTCTTCCGTTATCCCTCATCCAGGCTCTTCCTTGACCTCATCAATCCACCTGTACTCCGGCATATGCTTCACTCTTGACTTATTTCATGGAAATGTGGCGCACATGATTCATCTCATCCGCCGTTACTTATGACCGCCCCCGACTTTTTTTTTTTAATAGTGCACACTATTTAACAGATTACTCGAGCCGGAGCTGTTTTTCGCCTAATTTTGCCCCGCGTGAGTAATGAAAGGGACGGCGCATTAATGACTAAGAAAAGAAAATGAGGAGAGAGAAATCCTTCAAACTGTTAAGTCAAGAAGCTTTTCATCTCCTCGTCTGTCTGCCGCACACACATGGTGGGTACATTTGGCCGCATTGGTGTGTTCACAGCGACACCAGTGAGTTGCAGTGCTAATGAGAACTTCAATGTGACCCACACAGACTTCCAGCGGGCACATAGGAGCCGTGATGACACGAGAGCAGGACGCGGGAACACAATGACACACACGCACAATTCATAGCGTTGAAGTTTCACAGCTCAATCCACCCAAAGCGTCATGTGGGGGGGGGGGGGGGGGGGGGGGCACCTAAAGGAAAAGGAGAAACCTGACGGCACCATATTTACATTCATTTGTGGTTCCATTTCTTATGTTATTGGGAAGCCTGTACTAAATTCCCTCCAACAAGACACCAAAGGATCTCAGAACATTCAGGCCCCTCCCTTTAAAACACTTTCCAACCGTCCAATGAGAGCACCCGGCTGCCACAATGCAGATAATGGTCCCTGCAGGGTCAATAAGGCCCAAAAGAAGACCAGACAAATGGTGTTTGCTCCCACGGTTAACATGAGTGACTGTGTAGACACGTGCTCGATCCCTCCGAGTGTGTATGTGTGCACACCGGGGGTGTGGGTGCACGGGGGAGGGGGGTCTCACAGTGCCACGGTTCCTCCTCAGTGCCTTTGAAAAGCCTCTGGCAGATGAATAATTTACACCCAGTCTGAGTGGGGCTGCCAGTGTGCCACTGGAAAGGAAAAACAGCAGCCGGAGGAGACAAAGCAAAAGAGTAAAAGCCGCGTTTTGAAAAGGACATAAATAAACTTTTGTCTGATCCCCTCCCAGGCCATACATAACAGCGATATAGGAAGCACCTTTCAAAGAGAGATACTCCAGTCGTTTTACCACCCGACTGTAAAGACGATGTTTGTTCATAATAACAACAAATATCTCATCTAATGTGTACCCAAATGTACTATATGACTTCATGAAAAATCAGCTGTAATCACAGTTAATTGGTTCCAGAAGTGACTGTGATAAGTGAATTTATTTTTATCGTGTATTATTTTTCCTTTTTATTATAAATCAAATAGTAGTTTACAGCCTTTAAAATACAGCTTTTAACATTACTAGAGCCCTTTCCACACGAAATAACAACCCTATAGTCATCTTTACGCTCATATTATGCAATATAGTAGACATAATAACAGAAATCACGGTTAATTGGTTCCAAAAGTGACTGTGATAAGTGAATTTATTTTCATCATGTATTATTTTTCCTTTTTTTATGAATCAAATAGTAGTTTACAGCCTTTAAAATACAGCTTTTAACATTACTAGAGCCCTTTCCACATGAAATAACAACCCTATAGTCATCTTTACGCTCATATTATGCAATATAGTAGACATAATAACAGAAATCACGGTTAATTGGTTCCAAAAGTGACTGTGATAAGTGAATTTATTTTGATCATATATTATTAACTGTCCATAACTGTTGCGGTTGAGCCTATCGGGGGTAAGACGTAGGAGGCTTTTATGCCCCAAGACAAACAGACCCCTAAAATGAGCTCAAAGATGAGACCGAAATCCACGACTAAAAATGCATCCAAATGTCCGTCACATGACTTCATGATTGAAGTCCCACATCCCAGAAAGTCTCCCCCGTGCTGCGTTTACGTACGTGCGGTACATTTGACTCCGGGGGGGGGGGGTCAGTGTGTTTTACGGTGGGTGAACAAGGTCGAGCTCCAGTTGAAGCTCACCAACACTCAGGGTTAGGTCAGATAGACAAATGGTGCCTCCTTGGTGGAGGAGATAAAACGAAGGACGCTGAAAAGCGGGTCAGATAAACGAAAGGGGCGGGGTGGGGGGGGGGGGGGGGTGAAGGAGCTAGTGAGTAAGACAAAAAGTGGTATTTGCGGAAAAGGTGAAAAAAGTCCATTCACCATCACACACACACAAACACACAGGCAAAAACCCAAAACCATTAGAAGTGGATGACGATAAGACCCTCATCATCAGCTCAATCTCCCCCGCCATTCCTCTTCTCCCGTTTCCGTGCACTATCTCTCCCCGTGGATAACCTCTCTTCAGTTCCCCTCCCTGTCCACCATTAAATTACCGTCAGACCGCAGAGTTGGCTGCACCGTGTTCAAAAACCCTCAACCTGGATCACCAAACAATGCGCCCCTCCCTCCATCTCTCGCTCACTGGACGGCTGTATCAGGCTCCTGAGGTGGTTACTAGGTGGAGTAAGGATGTGAATAATCAGCCTCTTTGGCTTGGTAATGGCGGCGCCGAGGAGGACAACACAAGCTCATTTGCATGCGTTTGAAAAAGGGAGGTATTTAGCTTGTAAGGCTCATATCTCAACGCGGCTCCGACAGGAAGTGTATGGAAACATTCCTAGGAAACTATAAGGAAGTAAAAATGGAAGTTTTTTTGGACGCAGATCCAATACTCATGTAACTACATGACGTCAGTGCAAGATGGCGGCGTGCTAGCTGCTAGCTAGTCTACTTTCTTCAAATACAAGAAGTTAATACAGTACATGAGCCGTGTCAGTCATCCCTCCTAGCTTGTGGCCTGCGCACTAACCACTCGTCCACCGTGCAGCCCTACTATAAATCCAATGGGGGCCTCAAACGTTTGCCCCACGTGACATACTGTACAGTATTGACATATGCTAATTGGGTATATCAGCATCTTGTATTTGGGTCAATTTTGCCTTCACAGAAATTAGGACAGGAGTTCAGAACATGAAAATAAAAATATTATTATAATAAGTCACACTTTTTTTCATAGGTTGGCTGTTCCTGCCACTTATACTCCAGAGCGACTTATAAATGAAAAAAGTGTTTATGTTCCATAAACACTGGACACCTTTTGTGTTCATGTTTATTTTTAGTGTATCTGAATAAGCATTGTGTTAGCATATCTTACACCTATTCAGCCTGTTCTCTATTCTTTTATTCTTACAACTTGCCTTCCAAGAGGACCTAATGTCTGTTTTGGTCATAAAATAAATGACCCGCAAAAAATGCCACTTATGTATGTTTTTTTCTACCTAATTATGCATTTTTGGCCTTGTGTGACTTATACTCCGGAGCGACTTATAGTCCAGAAAATACAGTAATGACATCCTGGCATGCACTGTAACTCACCCACAAAGAAGCATCTAATAGCATTCCCATGCGTTCCCCCTAATAAGGGACTGTGGCTTTAAATTTGTCTTGTTGGTCTCACACATGAAAAAAAAAAAACATTCCAACATCTCACTGATGCATGCACACGTGTGCACTTTCATCCATTCACACAAACACTGATTAAATTGGAGAGGATTATATATCAGGCCAGGTGCTCAGATGAATTGTTCTCACCCACACACACACATGCACACACACACACACACACACATGCACACACACACACACCCTGTATAGAAAATAAATGAAATACAATAGAGAAAATGACGAGGAGGATGTGACACATATTGTCACATCCTGTCTGCACACATCACTAGGTCTTTCCTCTAATCTTTGCCCCCCCCCCCCCCCCCCCAACCGCCCCCTCCCTCCTCGCTGTCGGCCATACATGCGATACGGTAGATGTGCTCAGTCATATAGTGATTACATGGCATGATTAAAATGGCTTCCTGCAATTCATTCACTGTTAGGCTGCAGTTGCAACGCTGACGTTACATCATTGGATGAAATGTCCTCGTTCACAACAGAAGGTACGTCTGCAGATAACCACGTTTTCGTTATTTATTTAAAACATATATTGTCATTGTCATTGTTTGAAAACACACACAAATATTGCCACAAGTCTGTGATAGACTGCGATAAGTGATTTTATTTTTAGCATGTATTATTTTTCCTTTTTTTAATAAATCAAATAGTAGTTTACAGCCTTTAAAATACAGGTTTTAACATTACTAGAGCCCTTTCCACATGAAATAACAACCCTATAGTCATCTTTAGGCTCATATTATGCAATATAGTAGACATAATAACAGAAATGACAGTTAATTGGTTCCAGAAGTGACTGTGATAAGTGAGCCATAGTAAACAGTTTGAAAACACACACACAAATATTGCCACAAATGTTATTTAAAATGAGTTACGTCTGAGTTTAGCAGCTTAATAGCAGAAGGGATGAAAGACATTGAATAAGGATTAGTTTTTGTTCGTGGGACGGTATAGCGGACAAAATTCCCAGTCTGATATGTGCTCTGGTTGGCTCATAACACTCTTGGCCTTATCACACTTTCAATAAAAGAATGATAAAAATTGCACACGACGGTGTTGCTAACATGAAATGAACTGAGTTTCCTCATGAATTGGATCTTTGTTTGCATTTTCATGAAAGCTTTGAGAAGCAAGAGTATAAAGGGTCCAGTACGGTCTGTCGTCAGATGATATTAATGGCCGCTACATCTATGGTCTTGCATGTAGATGAGCTTGTAGATGTTCCGTCTGTAACAGGACATGCTGTGAGCGGGTCGGTGGTGGCGGTGATGATGATGATGACTCAGTGATGTGAGAATGTCACCAGAGTCTGGGAGCTCGGGGAGCTGTGACTGGGTTTCTATGTCTGTGCGAGGCCGAGCGCTGAGAGCATCACATCCTCCTATTAGACCTTCAATACACCTATAGAAAACATACAGTACGCTCTCATGGGGGGTTGGGGGGTGGAAGCGTATTATTGTACCTTTCGGGGTACAATGGCTCGTCGCTGGAGTGGCAACGTCAAATGCTATGCTACCCTTGACGATCTTTATGGCCCTGGAATAAAGTACGGTAACCTTGGAGACCAATAATTAGCCCTACTGGATACATGAGTGTGGACTGTGCCTTAAAGGTGCTACAAATTGAACTTTTTTCACCCCCAAAATATAAGAACACCACTATCGCATAGCATATTTTACCAATAGGGGTGTCAGAGAGCCGATGATAAAAAAAAGCTAAATTGCAAGTCAAACTGAACGCAATTTGGGCAAAAGTTTGCAGCACCGAGGCAGCTCTCATCAAGGGGAAAAATCTCTGCCTTTGACACAGTTGACCATGTCGTCTTATTACAGAGGTTAGAAAACTACTTTGGAACCTGGTTCAAGTCCTATCTGGACAGGAACAAAAGGCTATGACCTGTGGGGTTCCTCAGAGGTCAATCCTGGAGCCGCTATTGTTCAATCTGTACATTAGGCCAACCAAGACACAGCTGCAATGTGTCCCACAGAAGACACCCGGATTGACGTGTCGCTGACAGCAGGTGAACATGGTCCTGCAGAGTTACTGTCAGTGTAGGGATTCAAACAACTTTCTTCAGCTAAACTCAGACAAAACTGAAATGGTTGTCTTTGGCCCACAGAAACAAAGAGAAAGTGTCATCGGTCACCTTGAGAACTTTTCATCATCACGTTAGATATCTAGGCGTTACAACGGGCTCAGATCTCAACTTGAACAACCACATGAAATCAATAACATCATCAGCTTTTTACCGCCTAAAAAACATGGCCGAAATCAAGGGAATCGTGTCTAAGCCGGATTTAGAGAGACTAAGCCGTGCCTTTGTCTCCAGCAGGCCAGACTACTGTAACGGACTTCTCATCGGGCTCACTAAACAAGCTGTAAAACAGCTGCATGCATCCCGAATGCTGCTGCTCGAGTCCTGACTAGAACCAGAAAACAGGACCATATTAGTCCGGTACTCGGGTCTCTGCACCGGCTTCCTGTCGCTCGGAGAATAGACTTTAAAACATCCCTGCTTGTGTACAATACATTAAGCACTAAGCACTAAGCACTAAGCACTAAGCACTAAGCACTAAGCACTAAGCACTAAGCACTAAGCACTAAGCACTAAGCACTAAGTACTAAGCACTAAGCACTAAGCACTAAGCACTATGAGTTGCCTTGCACTCTATCAATAAAGCTGCCTTTCCTTGCCTGGCCTCCCCTTACATAAAACGTCTTCCCGGGTTCAATTCCACCCTCGGTCATCTTTATGCTAGGTTAATTAGCCACTCCAAATTGTCCATAGGTATGAATGTGAGTGTGAATGGTTGTTTGTCTATATGTGCCCTGGGATTGGCTGGCCACCAGTCCAGGGTGTACCCCGCCTCTCACCCCAAGACAGCTGGGATAGGCTCCAGCACCCCCACCACAATGAATGAATGAATGAAACTGGTAACAGGTGTGGTAGAAAGGAGGACAGGAAGTGAGACACAACAGGAAGTGAATAGGAAAATAAGAGCGTCTCAAGTGGGACTAAACTAGACAGGGAATGATGAAGGAAATGGAGACAAAATAAGATCATAGAAACGGGATTCAGAGGAAAAGGAGGAAAACATAAAGAGCTGTCACGAGGGGGTGTAAATGTGTTAAGTGTGTACTCTAACTACAAAAATATTCATTTTTTCATGAGTAAAATCATGGTCACCTGCAATAAATGAGGGATTTCTGTACCGTGAATTGAACGTATTATGGTGGTCATAGTTTGACCCTGGAACAGATTACTTTCCAACGACATGAATGGTGTGGTCAGTTAAGGTTCCACTCGACTTGAAAAGTCCATTCATGATCCAAACACTTTGAGTTAAACACGGAGCTAGCATGACTAATAATAGCATTTCAACATGCAGACCTCCCTGCTGGGTGGCTTTTGTCAAGTCCGGATTAAATGGATGCTATTTTTATCAATGACTCATTACACTTATGAGAACCAAAGCTTTTTCGCTCTCACAGACGCACGTGCACAGGAGCTGAACAAACAAGCGAAGCCAAACAGGAAGAACGACGGCAGCAGCAGCAACATCTGTTGCAGCGCAGATGTTTTCATGTATTTACAAGCCGGAGAACACCTCAAAAGTTTTTGACCATTTTTCTGCCTCGGTGCTCGTGTATTTTCCAGTTTTGAACAGCGGCCATTTCCGCTGCGGCGGTATCTTGTCAGAGAAAAATCAAACATAACACATCACCCACTCATCAAATCATTCAACCAAGCATACCAGCATGCTTTGGGGTTTGTGTGGACTCGAACAGGATAGCTTTGCGGGGCCAACAAGACGCACGCTTTCATGGTGTTGCATTACAAACCGGGAAGGCGTTTCCAGGAGTGCTGCTGGGTTGTTTTCCGACATATTCCCTCGTCTCCTCACTCGTGGAGGAAACAAACACTGGCAGCTCATAGGAAGGGGACTTTTCCAGCATCCATTTCAACGGAACCACTAAGCAACATAATTGGGAAAAAATATCGGGATAAATACCGTATATCGATACTCAACCTAAATATATCGGGATATGAGTTTTGGTCCATATTGCCCAACCCTAGAGACAACCTATAGTGTATTTGCAGTACTACTGAACACTACAGAACCTGGCCAGGTTTTCAGGCCTGATAAATCCCGGAAAATAACGTATAGTAACCGGATTAAAGCTGGAAGTTAATTCTGATCCTCTGTTATGGAGGACATTCCAATGTCAATGGGTACATTGATGGTAATGTTATTAAAACATGGCCACCAAGGCCATCATTGGGATAAAAAAAAAGGCTCACGTGGGCTGCTCCACTACTGCAAAAACACTCATCAAAGATCCTCTATATGACAGGAGAGCTTTGCTGTTTTTAAGGACATACTGCAAAAATGCAAGTCAACAGAGAACTGAACCTGCAGACTCTGCCATAGTCCATCATCCATCCATCCGTTAGTTTTCATCACTGGGGTCTTTGGACCAGGCCACATAGTCTCTCAAGGTGAACTTATTTTTACACTTGTATGACAGCTGAAACGCGTGACGCACGCAGGGGTGACTGCTTTTTGTTATACTTTGCATATTTTATGATCTTTGAACGCTTGACTTCGTCCAGCTCTTGACGGCGACGCTGACAGGTGTTTATTTCTATTAGCGCCGCCGAACAAATGTTTTGATATATGAATATGATGTTGACTGACAGTCCGTCAGTATTATTCCACGGGTACCGCCGCATAATTCTCAGGCACGTCATGCGGCCGCCACGTAATGTGGTGTTAAGAGGAGGAAAAAAGAGGAGAGAGAGCGTGAGTGTGGACAGGTCTGTAATTGAAGAGAGGGAAAGGACCTTAGCCCGGATGGGGATCTATCACTCCGACGCTCCCATATTTCCACGGAGGACATGAGAGGAGGGAAGGTGTGAGGCCAAGGCCTCCGTTGGTGAAGTGAGTGTGTGAAGAAGAAGAGGGAGGAGATAAAACTGTGCACATGTGACGCCCGTCCCTCCTGACACAGATTGGAAGCAAGACAA
Source organism: Doryrhamphus excisus (assembly GCF_030265055.1). Lineage (NCBI taxonomy): Eukaryota > Metazoa > Chordata > Actinopteri > Syngnathiformes > Syngnathidae > Doryrhamphus > Doryrhamphus excisus. Next base: position 21,575,473 of record NC_080474.1, read on the forward strand.
AGATGGAGAGGATGCGACAATGATAAATAGACGGAAGGGAGAAGATCAACATGCTGGGGACTGGCCCTGGAGACACAGCCGCCAGAGAAGCAGAGAATTATGGGAGTGCAAATTAAATTACACCGGAAGGGATGTTCAGGTCTGGACCTGCAGGGACGACGGCACGTGGGGGCGGGCGGGGTTGGTGGGTTCCGCCTCTGCATGTGTGTGCGTGACACAGTTGCATGGAGCAGAAGTTGGTGTGAAAAGACATAATATTTGATGTAATCATTTTTTTTTTTTTTTTTTAATTTGAGGCCACTTTCAGCAAACAGACACCATTTTTGTATTTATTTTATGATTCATTTGTTAATTAGGATTCTTTATTTAGTATTTTCTGTTTAACTTAATGCAATTTAATTTAACCTTTCTTATTATATATTTACATGTATTTTTTCCCTCTCTATCTCTCACCAATATAGCACAATTATGTGACTCGGTACTGTTATCTCTCTTCTTTTTTTCTTTGACACATTTGTATAAAAATAAAAATAAAAATAAAAATAAAAATAAAAATAAAAATAAAAATAAAAATGAAAATGAAAATGAAAATGAAAATGAAAATGAAAATGAAAATGAAAATGAAAATGAAAATGAAAATGAAAATGAAAATGAAAATAAAAATAAAAATAAAAATAAAAATAAAAATAAAAATAAAAATAAAAATAAAAATAAAAATAAAAATTTTAAAAAGCCAATTACATTTCCATTAAAATCCTGCCGATTTGAAGATAAAAATGCTCAGCATGTGTGCATATATGTGCCTATCAGGAGTATCAGGTGAGAGTATGCAACTTTACACATACATTTCAAAATACGTGGACCAAGGATTGTTTTGTTTTGAGTGCATTTGTTGCCAACAGCTAGATGAATAGCACATGGACATCCTTCCTTCCATAAAGTGCAGTACTACTATTAAACGTGACGGGGACCCACAGGGCCTGCTCACACTAACTCACAACCATTTGGCTTGTCTCAGAATCAGCCTCCAGTCCTCATCGATGCTGAAACCTTCCCATCGCCTGTCTGTGGCACTCAGCCTGAGTCATTCAGAAGACAATCATTTTTAAAAACGCACCCATGTAAGGTTTCATTTTTAACAAAAGAAAAGTAATTTCCCGAATGAATGGCTGTCCTATTGTGAAGCAGTGGAACTACTTTCAGCTGTGGTTCGACACTTGACAACGAGAGCAGGCGCTATGGTGTAAGACTCGGGGCGGACATTTGACTGGTAGCCTCATCCTTTCAGGAATGGATTAAGGCCTCCTTTCAAATAGGCACCGCTTTCAAATAAATGCATGGTACAGTCTGCAGTGGGGCCAAACGGGAAGAAATACAACAACGGCCTCCTTTGAAATGAATGCCTCCTTCACAAAGTGGTCGGTACTCTCTGCAGTTAAGTAAATAAACAGCCTGAGACACGTTATGAGGAAATACTCAACAGGTCTCCTGTCAAATAGACACCACTTTAAAAAAAAATGCATGCTACTGTCTGAAGTTTCAGTGAATAAAGGGCCCTGGCATACGTTAGTATTTCAGTAAATACTTTTTTGTACACCCATCCATCCATCTTCCACTTATCCAAGCTTGGGTTGCAGGGACAGCAGCCTAGGCAGGGATCCCAGACTACCCTCTCCCCCGCTACTTTGTCCAGCTCCGATTGGCGGATCCCGAGGCGTTCCCAGGGCAGTTGAGAAAATGGTCTCTACAACCTTGAGGTCTCCTACCAGTCGGACCAGATGCCAGAGCCACCACATCTGGCTCCCCTCAATGCGGAGGAGAAACGGAGGAGTAAATACTATAAAAACTTTCTCTCAAATTGACACCTCTTTCAAATAAATACCTAGTACACACCGCAGTTGAGATAAACACAGAGCCACTACTTGAAAAAATACTGCACAGGATTCCTCTTAAATAAACACCTCTGTCAATAAATATGCCGGGCCACTATTTGAAGAAATGTCTCCTCTAAAATTGACACCTCTTTCGAATAAATACATGGTACTATATAGCTCAGTAAGACCTGCTGCTGTTTGCAGTTCCGGAAATAAACGTGCCTCCACCAAATAAACACCCTGGTACTACTTGAAGTTGAATAAATCACCACGTCAGGCCACTGTATGGAGAAACGTCTCCTGTAAAATAGACACCTCTTTGGAATAAATACATGGTACTGTAGATCAGCATGGCCTGTTACTATACATTTCAGGAAATAAACAAACCAAGGGATAGGCCTCCATCAAACATGGACCCAGTACTCTTAAAGTTAAAGTTGTTTGAGGAAACATCGTACAGGCCTCTTCTCAAATAGACACCACGTCCAAATAAAAGCCTGGTACTGTCTACAGTTACAGAGCAAAATACTGAAATACTATAAGGCAAATAAAGGCATAGTACTCTCTGCAGTTGAGCAGGTAAACCTTCCAGGTCATTATCTCAGTACATACCATACAGGTCTTCTTTGAATGGGTTTATCCTTCAAATACACGCCTGGTACTAAAGTATGTAGGTAAACATTCAACATACAGTAAAAATACAATAGAGTAAAACGAAGGCTCTCTGCCTTTGGTTGCAAACTCGTGGCTTTCAGTGCGGGCTTGAAAACAGGCCTCAAGCAGCTGCTGACAACATTCAAGATTAATCCCGATGACACGGGGCGGCCGGCGCAAAATACCCGACTTGAGAATGAATAGCTATAATTATCATATCAAGTGGCATAATGTATTTATTCTCTGGCGAGAGCGCTTCTTGAAAGGGAGTCGCGGCGGGTTGTCATGCAGTCCCCGGAGCGCCGCGATTTCTCAAAGGTCACTCGGACACCGAGGTCGATTAGCAATTCAGATGGGGCTAAAGGGGCTAAAAGGCTGCCTGAGACTTATTGCATTAGCAAAGGCTGCGGCGGCGGCGGCGGTGGCGGCGGCAGCACGAGGAGGAGGATGGTTGGATGCTGCTGGAGTCGGATGCAACACTGCAGCACAGTGGAGTATTTGCATATATGCTTGCCTGCCTTTTTCCAACAAGCTGCAAATCAGGCCTTCCTGCTGGGCCTGGTTTCAGCACCATGGACAGCGAGTGATGCACCCTGTCAGTGTATGAAGGCTACCAGTGTGTGTGTGTGTGTGTGTGTGTGTGTGTGTGTGTGTGTGTGTGTGTGTGTTCGGCGTGGGTTCCTTCCAGCGTGTGTTGTGCGTGGCCTGACATTGAAAACACGCCCGGGTTCCTCGGGTCGTAACGTGCCCGTGTCAGTGGAGACACGCGAGGCTTGGGTTGGATCGCCTAGTTAGACCTTAAATGTTCCCCAAGTGCCCCACGAAGGAAGCATCCATCCACGCAGCCCCAACACACCGCGAGCCGCATTTCTCGAAAGGAAAAGAGCAAAAATGCAAATATAGTGACATGTCCGGTGGTTGCCATGGCGACCGAGAACCCACCCCCTCAAGTCCACCGGCGCGCATGCGTGCGCGCGCGCTCCCGCGTGTCCTACCTTGCATTCCTCCATGCACGTCCGAACGGAGTACGCGTCCGTCTCGTATTTGCGGACCAGCAGCTCGAACTCCCGGTAGTTGTCCTCCGCCTGCCGGTCGAGGAGCTGGTAAGCCCGGACGCACTCGCCGCATCCCGGCGCGTCCGCCCCCATGGCCATATCCAGGGTGCAATTCATGTCGTGTGGACTCGTAAACCCGTAAAACAAATCCAAAAGTGAGTAGGAATTACAAAAGGAAAGGTACAAATCGCTCAGGTTCACGTACGCCGACTGCGTCCCCTCTCCCCCCGGGGCGGAGAGGCCCAGGCACGCGGTGTCCGCGTCCGTGAAAGTGAAGCAGTCCTTGGACACGCTGTCCGGGTGGCAGGTGTCCATCCGCCACAGAGGTTGGGTAGAATTCCCTAGAAAAATAGCATCTTGCTCTCCGGCGAGCCGGTAGGGGTCAGGCGGCGGTGGTGGCGGCGGTGGTGGTGATGATGGTGGTGGTGGTGGTGGTGGTGGAGGTGACGATGACGATGGTGGTGGCAGCGGCAGCGGCAGCGGCGGGACCCAGCGCAGGGAGCGAGGCTGCTCGCCCGTCTCTCTAATCCCGAGCCCCCCCGGCCCCGAGCGCTTGTCCCTGGTGCGGGTCAGCGTGGCCTCGGCGCAGAACCACAGGTGATCCGAGAGCAGGACGGTGATGAAGAGGAGCGAGGCCAGCGACAGTCGCCATCTCTGGGCCCGCTCCGACTCGGTGGATGGCTTCTCGGTCCCTCGGGGTGCGAACCAGGATTTGACGCCTTCGTCATGCTGTCGACGCATCCAAGCACCCCTGGTCATATTTTAGGAGAGTGCTGCCCTGGCCGACTCCACCGCGGGGGCTGCTCTGTCTCAATACTCATTGACTTACGGGGGGGCGGGAGGCGGGCTGCGTTCTCCTCGGGTGCCGTTGCCTCCGCCGGTTCGGGGCGCAGCTCGATCGCGCCCGCGGCTGTCGGTGCTATTCCGGTCCGGTGAGACCACCCGCGCGGATTAAGCTTGCCGCATCCTCCATGGCTTCCCGCGGGGGGACGGCGTCCTCTTTGACCGCATGCCCCCCCTTCCCTCGCTCGCTCTGTCTCTCTCTCGCCTTCCCGGGTGTCCTCCCCTTCCTTCCTGCTTCCTTCGTCGCAGGCTGTTGCGAGCCTGCTCGGTGCTGCTGCTGCTGCTGCTGTTGATGATGATGATGACGGTGATGATGATGATGGTCCTGCTGGGGCGTCTGCCGCAGATTGGGCTCACAGGGAAGCGGCCGCTGGCCTGCGCCGGCCGGTGTCGTCGCCGCCTCGAAGCCGAGCGTGAAGCCTTGAATCCCGTCTCCGGATGGCCGTCGTCATCTCGGAACGCGCCTAAGTTGCCGCCATGTTCGCCTGGAAAGACTTTTTCGGAGAGCACGGGCTGTTTGCGTCATCTCCATCGCTGCGAGAGCTCCATCGTTGCGCAGTGGCAGAGCGGCTTATTGCCTCTATGCACACGAAGGGGGGTGGGGAGGGAGCGGAGGGGCGAGGGGAGGAGGGGGGGGGGGGGGTGCACACAGGTACACCAGGATATTCCTAGGATGTTTTGCACAAATATTTTTGGTTTGGTTTCCTATCTTTCATTTCCGTCCCTTCATTCATTCAACAATGCAAGTGGAGATCATCCATTGGTTGTCTTTCTCTACACAGGAAGTAGCTCCATTTTAATGGGCTGAATCACCTCTCAAGTCACTTTGTGTATCTGAAAGACACTCATCGGTGTACCACCCCCCACCCCCGGGCTAGCTATTGCCTTTCCAGTGCCCCCAAAGGCACAAATGAATAAATAAATACACAAAAACTTACATATTGACAGCAACTTGAGAAAAATAAAGATGAAAAATGACTGTAGGCTAACTTGCACTGGCATTGACTGGCCGCCAATCCAGGTTGTACGTCGCCACTCACCCAATGTCAGCTGGGATAGGCTCCAGCATACCCCCGCGATCCGCATGAGGAATATGTGGCATAGAAAATAATTTCAATGGATTTCTTTAAACGTGCTACGTCATCTAATGTTCAGTCAGTGGCCAAATTGACTGAGAGGAGCAGAAAATATGTGAGGTTATACCAGGGGTCCCCAAACTAAGGCCCAGTGGCCAGACACGGCCTGCTACCACATTTTGACTCGGCCCCCTAAACAATAGATACGCGTATCCCACCCAGCCGCTCAGATAAAGCATGTACATTTCTGACAGGGGGCAGTTTTTGTCATTCATTCATTCATTCATTCATTTTCTACCGCTTTTCCTCACAAGGGTTGTGGGGGTATGCTGGAGCCTATCCCAGCTGTCTTGGGGCGAGAGGTGGGGGAACACCCTGCACCGGTGGCCAGCCAATCACAGGGCACATATAGACAAACAACCATTCACACTCACATTCATACCTATGGACAATTTGGAGTGGCTAATTAACCTAGCATGTTTTTGGAATGTGGGAGGAAACCGGAGTACCCGGAGAAAAGCCACGCATGCACGGGGAGAACATGCAAACTCCACACAGAGATGGCCGAGGGTGGAATCGAACTCAGGTTGCCTACCTGTGAGGCCTGCGTGCTAACCACTTGTCCACCGTGCAGCCTATAAAGATAATTTTTTAAAACCTTTTTTATCCTCAATTTGTCCAACATTGGTAACCTTTGACTTGACAAATACGCTTCATGCAGAATGTCCAAAAACCTGTGGAAGATGTTCTATAGACCTCCACTACCTATACAGGTGCAACGGCCAGGTGTCCCATTACTTTTGTCATCCATACTAACAATCGCATGCCACTACAATTCCATCATACTAGTGATGATGAGGAGCCATGCATCTATTTAAAACACATAAACTGCTTCCTAGGAGAGAAACAAGCCAGCAGTGAGCAGATGGATGACAAATTAAAAGAGTACTAATATAATCCACCCTAGTGAGGTGCTGGCCCAACACGCCACAAGCTGGCAGCGCCGGCTTCTTTGCACATTGGCAAAGAGTCTGGAACTCGACTAAGTGCGATCAGTCTTCCAAAAGAGATCCCCCTTCCATTTGGGTTTTCCTGATGAGGGCTGGCGGTGAGGGGGACGACGACAGTCAAATCCGTCCTAAAGTGTCCCATGGGTGTTTTCCTACGTAGGTCGGGATTTGGTGATTGGGAAGTACTAGTTTAGCATAGAATTCCAAATATTTTCATCATCGCGGATCATGTGTGTGATCGTTGTAGCTAACAATGCATGTAATGTTCCTCCTATAGGGTCGCGGTGCGTGCTGGAGCCTATCCCAGCTGTCTTCGGGCGAGAGTACACCCTGGACTGGTGGCCAGCCAATCCCAGGGCACATATAGACAAACAACCATTCACACTCACATTCATACCTATGGACAATTTGGAGTGGCTAATTAACCTAGCATGTTTTTGGAATGTGGGAGGAAACCGGAGTACCCGGAGAAAACCCACAAGAACATGCAAACTCCACACAGAGATGGCCGAGGATGGGATTGAACTCAAGTCTCCTAGCTGTGAAGTCTGTGCGCTAACCACTAGACCGCCGTGCAGCCTAGCATAACATACGTATCATTATTACATCACACGTTATGAGCTTCTTTGATAATCCATAGGGGGCGCCAAAAATGTTGTTTACCTGGAAGCCCTAATAGAAAAACAAGGAAATGATGTTTGATTCAGCAAGCAGCCTAATGGTGACATATAGGATGATTCAATCAGCACGGGTTCAATAGCGTACACACACACACACACACACACACATCGATAGTGGATGAGTCATGACTGCTTACAGTTCCTGTGATGGCCGGCCATTTGCATTCACGGCACACACTAACTCCCTCCTTCCCTTTCCCTCCCTCCATCTGCCCGTCACATTGTTGCTGTGGCATTACCTCTCTGTCTTATAAACACAGAATGACACCTTTCCGCCGGGCCTGACGCATGCACGCTCCATGTGTTAATTGGCTTCTTCTCAGGTGCTAATGGAGGAAAAGTTATCAGGAATAAAAATCCATGAAATGATGGATGGCCTGGGATGTGCTGTACGATGGGACGCCATGCACAGTCGCACCGTCTAACACGGACACGAGGACGGTTTGTTGAGCGTCACAACTTTATCAAGTTGAAATGCATCTCGGTTTTCTTTATTTTTATCAAGCTGCTGCATCCTCATTGGGCCTTTCTGCCCCCTTCTTTCACCGGAGGGACTAAAAATGAATCAATGTCGTATATAACTAAAGATTTGGACAACATGTTGGACTTGATTTGACTTTTGACATCATGCAAATGCAATCCATCATTTCTGTTGTTAAATAAAGTTTAAAAACACGAGACAGTGACACACACCAAAAGGCTCCGTTTTATACTGAGAGTCAACAAAAACTTTGAGGTACAAATGTATGCATATTTGTACTTGTAGGAGGGTTGTAATTATACCTTGTGGATTTATTGTGGATTTGGTGCTCGGGTAGTTGAGATAATGATGACTTGTCATGTTGTCACGGTTCATAGCACGTGTGTTGGGTTCTGTGCAAAAGTGGACCAAATACCAAGTGGGTGTCGGCATAATGTGAGGATCGGTTTTGGAGGCCTACTGTATAGAAAGGCCCCCCAAAAAGGCCAGCATTGTTAGTCCAGTGAACGGCATCATGGTACATCTATCACGTTAACTTCTACCGACGCTGGCTACGGTGGAGGCTGGTTTGAGCTACAGTAATATAGCCAGGCATATGGCTTCAAAATAAAAATGACATTCAAAAAAATATGGTCTCCAAGTTGCTATTGACTTGACTTGAGTGTACTTGTCCACACAAAATGCTGAAGCCGGAGTTCTTCAACATTTCAACGACAACGACAAGAGGTGGACAAGAGGCCCAAAAAATATGTTTTCTTTAAGTATCCATAGGGGCTGCACGGTGGTCGTGTGGTTAGCCCGCAGAACTCACAGCTAGGAGATTCAATTCCACGCTCGGCCATCTCTGTGTGGAGTTTGCATGTTCTCCCCGTGCATGCGTGGGTTTTCTCCGGGTACTCCGGTTTCCTCCCACATTCCAAAAACATGCTAGGTTAATTAGCCACTCCAAATTGTCCATAGGTATGAATGTGAGTGTGAATGGTTGTTTGTCTATATGTGCCCTGTGATTGGCTGGGATAGGCTCCAGCACCCCCGCGACCCACGTGAGGAAAATGAATGAATGAATGAATAAGTATCCATATTGGTACGGACATGTCCTCCACATACCCGATCCCTGATGTCCCCATGACAACAACAAGAAGGTACTTCCACTTCCTGTCCGTCACTCAATGTGTTTGGGAACTTGGTGGCAGCAAAGCAGTGCACTCCAGAAGCAATCAATGTAAGTGAGATATTAGAGCGTGATGCAGTGTGTCCATTGTTTTTGTTAAATGGGTACAAAACCCCAACATGATGGATTACGGCACAGAGACAATTGATTGGCAACGTCAGCACAAATCCCCCATTAAAAGTGACAGTGGAGGTGTTGAAGGCTGCAGCATTGTTAGGAGAAATGAGATGATTATGTGGTCCAAAAAACAACAAGGGAACCGGAGAGGAGTCCACGGTGCCGATTGCCGAGAAGCACCGCACTTCTTGCTCAGTCGGTCAGTGAAATCAAGCGGGATTAGAGCAATGATCTAGATACCATCATGCAGTTCAATCAGCCACCCACCCGGCCCCGGCCCCTCTCTCCGCCTTGTGGGGGTTTTAGTCTCCTGGATCGATCGCTTCGCCTCATTTCCATTCTAGGAATTCCACATCGATGCGGCTCGCTATCTCAATGCCTTTTCCCATACCCTTGGCCTCGCACATGGCTGCCCTATACCCCCCCCCCCCCCATGCAGCTATAGCCCTGATCTATCATTTTGCAGAGCATCAAAAGAAATGTGGTAGGTCTGCTTTGCGACTATAGAGGACGGCAGATCTGAGGGTCCGAGCGCTGGTACTGTTGTTTGGATTTACAGCATCATGTGACTTGATAAATACTCAACTCTATTCCGTCAACGTGCGTTTGTGTTTGTCTTCATCGCCTCTTGCCCTGGTATTGCATCACCGATGGCCCAGGACTGAATCCTGAATCCTGATGCTCCGTGCTCCCGTGAGGGAAAAGCCAGGAGTTGCTGAGGCGATGATCCACATGCTTAATCTTTACTCTTTAAGAACGACTTGCTTGATGGTTCACTGGCAGTGTAGTGGTGTAGTGGTGCACGCGGCTGATTTCCGTACAGCCATCCTGGGATTGATTCTCGCTCAGTAGAAGAAAAGGGTAGCCAAACTATGGCGATGGTACCATGAATGATTATAATGGAAGTGGCATTGCACAAGGCATTGTGCTTTACATAAACCTTGCAATTCAACCTACCTCGGTGTTCCGAGTATCAGTATCAGCAAGTCATGTGTGGCTGTTTTTATATCAGAGTTGAGTACAACTTTGAGTACAGTTTATTATTTTGTCAATGCTAACATGCTAATGCTACGAGAACGGCTTAGCGTTTCACTGTAGCTGAATCTGCCAAGCACGCAGCAACATTATTCTCTGCCTGGGAGTAAAAAGTAAAAGTAAAAAGTAGTCTGCCATTATTAGCGGTAGCAAATGCTCTCTCTAGGGTTTTGTCAATGCATATGTCACAGCACAAGTTGTCCTAATTCTACATTTGATCAAAGTTACTTTAGATTTGTCCGATCAAAACATGTCGCTGTTTGGACTCGTCTACGCTTGCATTTGGCAGAGCTTCAACTTCACAACACACCTCATACGAAGAAGAGAGCCATATTGACAATTTAGTGACATCGTCCAAAGACTTGAATCCTCGATTTTATCATATGAATCAGAAATCAGCTAAAGGATACGCTTGTTCCTTTTGAAAGGTTTTGCATCCCTCAATGGAGAAGACCCCAGGAACATCAGCTTTAGCCTGAGTGTAAACAGCAGACGGACAGATTTACAAGAACTCCAGGATTGAGACTGAGGCTCCACGCTCCTGCAGGGACAACTGAAATGCAGCCAAGAGGCAGCTGGGGGTGGGGGGGTTCAGGGAGGGACTTTCTTCATTCTTAAAGCGGATTCTAATTTTACCTTTTAAAATGAAAAACAGATCCTAAAAAAGATATTGCGGCTGGTTTTCTGGTCAGATCAATCCAGCGTCATGTCAAAGTATGATGGCCGTATATAGTCAGCATTCACCTCTTATCACAAACCATGTTGCCAAAGAAATACACTTGGTGAAAAGTTCTACCTTCATCCAGCGGGAAGGTATCTCAGATGTACATACGTAAAAATACGAATAATGAAGTGTAAGTGTGGAATCTGACCCACATCTATTCTCTCTATTGCAGCTTCTCTCCAGATTGTGCCTGGGAAAGCCCAGGAGCTCCACTGGATCGGTGGTCTGCCCAGCCTTGGAACCTTCAAGAAGTAAAGTTGCACAAGCTCTTGTAATACTTAGCGGTGTTTACTACCATTTGGGAGGCAATCACGTGCAACAAAAACGGTGAAAGCCGGATGTCATTTCCACGGGGTGCATGTTAAATGACTCCATGAACTTCTCAATGAACACCCAACACCCTCAGGGGTTTGTTTCCTGCTCAATAAAAACACATGACTTGATTTAATATGCAAGGCGGCGAGTGTGTGTCGGCCGCTGTGGCCCTGTGCTGGACTCAGCCTTGACCGTGCATCATCCATCTGATCACACAGGCCGGCCCCACCTCGGGTGGCTTTGCAGACACGCTGTATGGTCTACCGCTAGTCCACCACAAGCACCAACAGCACCTCCATCATGGCGCACACCTGCCACGTGTTTCCCCAGAACATCCAGCACAATTTAGCACACCATTAGCCAAGTCTCATCAATTAGCTCCGGTGCACGGATGTATCCGCTGTTAATTCACTTAACCCGAGATGTTAAATTGTGTTAGCCTCCCATTTGTAGCTCGGCTAACCGACTCCCGCCTCTACACCAGTCATGTGGTACTCACTTTCATAACCTCCACTAGCCCCATTTTTCACTCTTCTTGCATCAGTCACTGCCCTCGGTGTGCTACGCCTTTGTAAATAGCTTCCACGGGCGGACGAAAGTTCAATCCAAAGGTCAAAACTGATCCATTGTCTGCTGTCTAAAAACAGGAGGAAGTGTTCTGAAAGACGACACGCGATGTAATAAAGATCCACTACATGAAGGGGGCGCTGCAGTTTTTATTCATCATCCACAATCCTGAGGTGAGACATGAACACACACGTCTTATTCTTTTCCCTGCATTCTAAAGATATAAAAACAGCTAAAAAGGGACAGCTCATTACTGCACGCTGAATAAGTTACAATGTTAATAATTCATTCATTCATTTTATACCACTTATCCTCACAAGGGTTGCGTGGGTGCTGGAGCCTATCCCAGCTGTCTTGGGGCGAGAGGTGGCCAGCCAATCACAGGGCACATATAGACAAACAACCATTCACACTCACATTCATGAGATGTGCCGAGGGTGGGATTGAACTCAGGTCTCCTAGTTGTGAGGTCTTTGCGCTAACCACTCGACCGCCATGCAGCCCTCAAATGCGGGGGGGGGGGGGGGGGTGTCTTTTTTCATGGGATGCCGTTCTCCAGCAGATATCTGCAGCTGTGTGTCCCCACTCAGTGCCTCCAGCCCCACCAGTTGAGAACCACTGCTGTATATAACAAAGCTCACCTGCCAAAACACACCAGTCCGAGCGAGCCAGAGGTTTTTGTAGAAGTTCCCATGATGCAACGGGAGGAGGAGGAGTATTTATGAGGTGACAGCGGGGTCACGGCTGCAGCTGCAGTCATATACTGTAATCATGCATCCGGCCGAGGGCCTGCGGGGGGTATAAATCAACGGCGAGAGCTGGCTCTAAAAACGAGCACACGCGTGGATGCGGACGCAGGACAAATAAGCGATAAGTCAGCCAGCCAGATATCAAACACACGCAGATACACAACCTGCTGCTCTCTGCTAATTCCAGCCATTAGGAGTGACATTTAAACATATCTCCCCGGTGAACGGCCGCCTGTGTAGAGCACCTTTTCATTAAGCGCTTATGTGTGGGCCCCAAGGGGTGACCAGGGGAAGTCTGTGTGTGTGTGTGTGTGTGTGTGTGTGTGTGTGTGACAGCGACGAAGAGGCGAAGAGCGCGGAGATAAAGAGTGCAAGATGAGGAGGGAAGGCAGTGATTTATTCCCATTCGCAGGTTGGAAGTGTAGCGCGTAAATCAGCAGCATCCCTGAGCAATGGCTATTACGCCGACATACTACAGGGCCAGGCGACTCCAGCTGGGGCGCCATGGGATGTTTGGCCCCAAATTACAGCCGGGGCTTCCTCCAGTATCGCTGTTTTAAATAGCACAATATACATTTTTACTCTCAACAAAAAGTTGCCATTTCTTTCCTTTATAGACTCACCGCCATAAAGTATTTTTCTTGTAATTTTACGACTTTCATAAAAGTTTACAACGTCAATCTTATGCAGTTATGACATTTTGTTATAATTTCCAGCTATATTATTGAGGGTTTTTTTCACTTTTCCCGGAATGATATGACTTATGGTAATGGTAATGGTAATGGTAATGGTAATGGTAATGGTAATGGTAATGGTAATGGTAATGGTAATGGTAATGCTAATGCTAATGCTAATGCTAATGCTAATGCTAATGCTAATGGTTTAATTTCATTTGAACATGCATCAGATTCCAATTGAGTGCATCCCATAATCAGTTCCCAGTTCCACATGTCCAAAAGGAGTAGGAAGAAGCAAAGCTTATTAAATCCTACCCCTCCATCTGGTACTTTTACAATCACTAACTCTTACATTTGTTCACTTCCTGCTTTCCTAATACAGTTTAAGTTTTTTTATGATATATATTAGATACCAGATACCTCTGAGACGCGTCCCTGGGAAGGTGCTCCGGGCATGCCTGGCCGGGAGGAGTCCCCGACCGAGACCGAGGACAGGCTGGAGAGATTGCCTCGCAGCTGGCCTGGTGACACCCAGGTGTCCTTGGGGGAACAGGAAGAGGTGGGCGGAGACTGGGACGTCTGGGCTTCCCCACTGAGACTGCTGCTCCCATGATCCGGACCTGGATAAGAGGAAGAAAATGGATGGATAATTACTCATTGACAATTCATGTCATATTTTTCTTGTCATAATAAAGCATGGTTTGGACTGTATTTGTTTTCCCCTTTCTTTTCACAACTTTAGATTTGCAACATTGAAATTGAGTGTTATTTGGCTTTATTTGATGTTTTTGGGATGCAAATTTGGAGCGGCCGGACCGGAGCAGGAGGGGATTGAAAAGAAGAAAAAAGAAAACAGGTAGGAGAAAACCAACATCATATTGATCATCATCATAATAATAATAAGCTGTAATCCACTCCAAGCTAAAACTCAATTCTGAACCCCCGATGTGACTTACTGAACACATTCATAGCAACACACACAAGTCTTACTTATGTCTTAAATGTCTTATTTTCTCTTATTATGTTTACTATATTGGGTGATACAAGCGACTGTAGGGGTGTTATTTCATGTCCAGAGTGCTCTAACAAAGTTAAAAACTGCTTTTAGAAGGTTAACTCTGAAAATATTTGATTTAGAAACTAGGAATTGTACTTTGTGGAAATTCACCTATGGGGTGGAGATAGTCTAGGAGTAGTTTATTGGAACCAATAAACTACCGTTATTATTGCAACGGTTTCCCCCAGTAAACGACCAGTTCAGAATGCCTCGGGTGTTGTGTTTGGGTACTTCTTTGTGTGGAATGATGCAGTACAGAGCAAACAGACGTGAGGTAGAATGTTGGCAAATATGTTCAACAAAAAAGAAATAATGCAAAAACCGGCGTGTATGAAAAACAAGGTTTGATTCTACAAACAAAAAGATGACTTTCCCAGAACTAATTCCTTTTACGGATTTGTGTCCATGTGCTCCCGTATAGTCCCGTGTAGTACACCGACCCATAGCTATAGAATGAGAGTCGTCCTTTAGGTACGACAGAAGGCGTATTTGCAAGGGAAATGAAGCTGATTGGGGTTTTTAATAAACCTCCTTCACCACAGGAGACCCGCTAATTGCTTTGCCTGAGACGTACGGCAATTTCCAGCCGAGTCATTCCTGACGGTGCACGGTGCACGGTGCACGGGCCACCCTTTGACTGCAGGTAGGGGCTGCCTCTTTTACTACGACTGACTGAGCCTGATCAGCCTGATCACTGGATGTGGATCTCATTAAACCTTGACTGACACTAAAACAGAACCACGGGGGATGGGATGTAGTGATTTCATTATGAATCAGCATGATTGTGCTGCGGTGACAGGCCACGTTTATCTGTATTTACATTGCTTCTTATTTGTCTTTAAAGTCAAAAGAACGATTATCATGACAATGTTGAAGCTGTGACTCAAAGCGCCGTCTCCAAGGTGATAACACATTTACATTGTAGCCATGGACACGGAATCTATCACATTTGTACACGGCATTTAGTTACTTGCAAATCAGATCATGTCTGACGAGGGTGTCTTTCACAAACGCAGCAAAAAAAAAAACAGCAATAACAGCAACTCCTACATACGAGCAGATAAGGTTTTTAAAATGCTGACGAAGGACCAAGTGAATGATCAGTGTGTATCAATAGCTGCCATCTTAAGCGCGGCGCCGGCTTCTAATTTCGTCAATGGGCGCCTCCGGAGCGCCGCTCCAACCGCTCCTAGCAGGGGCGCTGAGTGGACGGCGTGAGGTGAATGATAAGCGTGTCCCTCGGCGAGATATTTCCAGCCAGGTCATGAAATCGCTGCTCGTCCTACAGCAGCTTTTATTGAGCCATACATTTGGAGGAAGTGAGTGGTCAAGCTGCAATGTGGGCCTGTAAACGTCTATATACTGTATACTATCTATTATGTCTTTTGGTCATGTGCGGAACCTTTTTCTTGTCAGGAGTCATTTCAGTTCTTTCAGTCCTACAACTAGAGGTGTAACGGAACATTATTATTATTGGTACCAAACATTCCGTTTGGTCCGTACTTGCATTGCCGACAGGAAGTGGAAGTCATGCTCTGGGCCTATATGATACTATATATATGCCTAACAAATATTCATTCCAAAAATGGTTCTTGAAAAAGAGTGGGTGTCTTAGATTCAGGGTCGTCTTATATTCAAGTCAATACAGTAAACTAGTACCGTATTTTCTGGACTATAAGTCGCTCCGGAGTATAAGTCACACAAGGCCAAAAATGCATAACAAGGTAGAAAAAAAACATACATAAGTCACACTGGAGTATAACTTGCATTTTTGCGGATAATTTATTTTCCATTTTACGGAACTGTAGCTACCGAAAAGTCGTTGTCGGCTAACTAGTTAGCTCACGGGATGCTAAAAGCCAAGGCCGCATAAGCAATGTGGTGTGAACAAAGAATAACAGGAGTGTAAAGGCGACTATAGGGGTGTTATTTAATGTCTACAGGGCTCTAATTATGGTATAAAAAACTCATTTACAAAGTCATAAATAGGTTTTCTATGCTCAAACTAAAATATTCCATTTGTTAATATTGAATCCTACCTTGTGGGAATGTACTTATTACCAAAAACACCTCTAAGGTTGCACAAAATGCCGTAAAGTATACTACAATTGTACCCCCGTACAGTTACTGTCATACAATTTCTGATAAGTATACAGTGTGTGACCTTCATTCCAGATATTTCATCTTGCTTTGATTTCCGTTTTGACAGTGCACACAAGGCAAAAATGTTACCTGCAAAGCTCCAGGCATGTGTATTGACTGTTGACATCACGTTGATACCGGTGATCATGTGACTTACTTCCTCTCGCTGCTATAGCTGCACTATTGCCGGTATCAGCATTCTCTGAATACACCTTATTTGCTAAATAATTACCATCTGTGTTCATTTCAGTCAGTGTACCTGCCCTGGAGGATTTTCTTTTTATGTTGACTCCCATAACCCGGAATCAAATCAGTGAAACCAGAAGGACAGAGCTGAAACACTAACAGCTGTGCCTCCCCTGCACATAATGTGCCTATCTCACCGCCCCACAAGGTCACATGGAGTTTGAGCAAGATGCACCCCACACAGGGGGAACAAGAGGGTGCAAATCTATAATGTTTATTTTAATATACATCCTGCAATCATTGTTTTGATGCTCTAAAAGATTGATAGTGGCATGTAAAATAATTAGACAGCAATATAACTAATACAGGGTCACCCAAAATGGTGTGTATTTCAGGAATGTGCTTTTCTGTATTAATATATAACAGTGCTTAATGCACAATTTTAAACCCTCATCGGAGAGCGACGCCATGTGGCTCAGAGGTGAATTGTCTCATTCTTCAAACATGAAATTGCGTACTTTATACCGCGTTTTAAACTAGTCATAATTAATATTGTAATTTTGGGGGTTCTAATTTTGTGACACACCACAAGGACACCTTTAACAAAGTGGATTGAGTAGGAACAATATTTTCTCGTTTCCGTTCAACCCGGACGCCAACACCAGGAACCCATCTGAATCAGCTCGCTTTACCGGTTCCCTTTGGGCTGTCAAATTACAATCTCTCAAGTTCATTTACATCAAAATAAGATCGCATAGCTGAATGACAGCGGCGGTGTTGCTTCTATAGCACCGTTTTATCGTCGTTTCCCGCAGCTGATGCAAGTCAAAATGACAGCCGGGTGAGTAAGTGCGCCGCCGCCTGGTTAACCTCCGGCGAATTAACGCTGTTAGCTTGCCGTTAGCATTTAGCATGCTAATGGGCGCAGGGGCCGCGTTTTGCGTCCTTTAATTATTAATTGGTGAATTAACTCAAATGTACGACCTCTTTGTTCTGTAAACTCACTTTCATTGGGCTGTACCGACGCCTTATTGCGGTTAAAATTGAATCGTACAAATGTAGTTACACGTCGAAGTGTAGTGATAGCACTAGCATACGTGTTCATTGCAACTAAGCTAAGGTTTTTGGCAGTATTGGTGATTCTGTAGGAGTGCACTGCAGCCCTTAAACACCTCCTGGGGGACTGTGCTACTAATTGTTCTTGTCGACAGCAAAACCTACCAATGCTGCTGCCTGATCCAGGTGAGCTGGTTCCACATACCTGCGTTGAATCCGTCCTCTTGTCCGCACCCTGGAAGCTAGTTAGCTGACTTGATTAATAACGCATTATTATGTATTATTATATACACTTCATGACGCCCTTTTCCAAAGTCATAGCTGGTGTGTCTGAATAGCTCCTTTTAACTACAACACTGAGGAAATATTCATATTTGAGAAAAAAGATTAACGATAAAAAGATGAATGAAATACTTATACTGGTAGTTGTCGATTATATAATATTATATATTTTATCATTTGTTCCATGGTTTGGCTCATGTGTTCTGCATGGCGTTTTATGTATTTTCAGATTGTGGTTCTTTTGACTAAGCTGTGTGTTAGCATGGAGAAGCCGTGGAGGCTGTGGGGCGCAGTGGAGCGTTGTACCCTAACTTTTGTCTCCTGGTCCTGGGGCGCCTGCCGTGTCTCCCTGCTGGCTCTCATCCTCACTTTCCACCTCTACGGAGGTTTTATCCTCCTGGCTCTCATCATTGCTTCCATGGCGGGCATCCTCTACAAATTCCAAGACGTCCTCCTCTACTTCCCCGACCAGCCGTCATCTTCTCGCCTCTACGTCCCCATGCCGACAGGAATTCCTCACGAGAACGTGTACATTCGCACTAAAGATGGTGTGAAGCTCAACTTGATTCTGCTTCGCTATACAGGAGGGGACGGGCCCCCCGGGGTCACTCCTGCCAGTCAGAGCGGCAGCCCCACCTCCTCAACTCCGCCCACTATTCTTTACTTCCATGGCAACGCGGGCAATATTGGTCACAGGGTGCCCAATGCTTTGCTAATGCTTGTCAACCTGAAAGCCAACGTTGTGCTTGTGGACTACCGTGGCTACGGTAAGAGTGACGGCGAGCCCAGCGAGGAAGGCCTCTACCTGGACGCCGAGGCGACCCTAGACTATGTGATGACCCGGCCAGATTTGGACAAGACCAAAGTGATACTCTTTGGCCGCTCACTAGGGGGCGCCGTGGTCATCCGCTTAGCGTCGGCCAACCCTCACCGCGTGGCCGCCATTATCGTAGAGAACACCTTCCTCAGCATCCCGCACATGGCGGCGACGCTCTTTTCCTTCCTGCCCATGCGGCTGCTGCCCGTGTGGTGCTACAGGAACCAGTTCCTGTCCTATCGGCAGGTGGCGCTGTGCCGCATGCCCTCCTTGTTTGTTTCGGGCCTGTCGGACCAGCTCATCCCGCCGGTCATGATGAAGCAACTGTACGAGCTGTCACCCTCGCGGACTAAACGCCTGGCCATCTTTCCTGAGGGCACGCACAACGACACGTGGCAGTGCCAGGGCTACTTTGCTGCGCTCGAGCAGTTCATCAAAGACTTGCTCAAAAGCCACGCTCACGAGGAGAGCGTGCAGACCTCTGCCAGTGTCACCATCATCTGAGTGACAACCTTTTCACTTTTATTGGACTGTTGAGTGAATAAGAACGCAACGTGATCAGGGAGTGAGCGTTGCTCTCGCTCTTTTTGTCCTTTTTAAGCCAGCCATGAATGCATGCGTTTGTAATTCTGAGGTCAGAGGTCATCCACGCTGACAGAGCCTGAAAGATTACAGAAATGTGTTCCGGCTGCTGACGTCAGTGTGTTGGCCATGTCAGGATTTGTGCTACAGCAAAGACGCTAAAGGGGCACTCTGACAATCCCCTCAAGACCTCTCAGTCTGACCTTTGACCTCTGACCTGTATTGTAACACAATACAGCCTGCACATTCATGTAAATACACTTGTTTGATTTCATAATCAGCATATGTTTCATGGTCCCTAGTTATTGCAGTCCAATGCCAAATCTAATAAACGGAGTACAGGGGCCACACATAAACTACTTTTTTCTTCTTGGGAAAAACCCTTTCAACTTTTTGCAATCGTTTCAGTAATAATAGGACTTTCAGGAAAACAATGGCCTTTTTCTAGTACCATTATTAAATATGACATTGACTTTTTTTTCCTGAAAAAATGCAACATTATGACTTTATCCTTGATAAAATCAGAGTTTATGGCAATGTTTTATGTCAGCTTTCCTGAAAAAATATGCCTTTTGACGTTGTTCCCTTTTTAGAAAATGACTTGTTTATATCTTGGAGTATATTCTTATGAAATGATGATTTGTGGAGATTAAAAATTGCTGTAACATGATCTTTTTTCATTTTTCACAGAAATAGTATCCTCACAACATCAATTTTTGTAGATAACAATATGACTTTATGTTACAGCCGTTCTTTCGTACTCAACATTGCCTTCCCCACCTGAAAAATATGACAGTTTCAAAATAAGGACTTTCTCTCTTTTTTGTTTTTGTCATATAACCACAGAAAATAACTCAAAAGTAAAAATATGATCTTATTTCCATAAAATTGCAATTCTTTTTCCTAAATTTAGCTTGGGTGTTCCCCTGTACTCCTCCATAAGGGCTTTCCATTCATCCAAAACATGATGATCAATCTGAATAGCAACAGGAAGCCCTGCTGTAGGATTCAAGGATGTCCTACAAGAATCTAATCTCTATAGTTAATATTTATCATATTAGTTGGCATTGTCTTGACTAGAATTGTCTTTTAGGCCATGTTTCACCCGCCCACGATGTGCCAAAATGGCTGTAATGAGCTAATTAACCTTCCCTGAATGTCTTCCAAGGGTGTCCAGCAGACGTTTGAGGATTTAAAAAAAACAAAACACCATTGCCTGCTTTCACTTTAAGAAATGGACAACACTCAAGCGCAGAGATGTCCAAGCCATTCAATGTACAAGAGAGCTCTTCAGCCATATTTGGGATAACGTTAGGAAAGAGAACAAGAGCTACTATGAATGTCAAACGTGTTCTCATGTAGCTGTGCTCTATTTATTTATTCATCATTTAGCCCTCCTGACATATACGTTGGCATTGCGCTTCCTCATTCTCGGTTGCCATGGTTACTCTGGTGTCCCAAAATGAATCACAGGGCTTCTATCCGAGTCTAATGTGTGCTGCAATACCACTTTGAATGTGTTTGTTTTTATAAAGAACTAATGTATGTGCTATAAGGGATGATGGAGCTGTGAATAGAGTGAATGTGTGTGTGTGTGTGTGAATGTGTGTGTGTGTGTGTGTGTGTGTGTGCGTGTGTGTGTTGCTTTGGGAAGCAGGCATGTGATTGTGTTGAGCAGATGATTGTGTAACTTGCACAGTGTTGACCTTTTTGTATATGGATCACGACTACACACATTGGAATGATATTTCTTCATCCTTAGCATGAAGATGTCCCGTTCACCCCCCCCCCCCCCCCCCTCATTTTGGGATGTGTTTTTTTTCCTACTGCTTTTGTAAGCACACATTTCCACTTTGTGTATTCTGTGCTTGAACATGCAATAAAATTGATACAGGAAACGTTGCGACACTCTGAAATGAATACAAATCAAACAAAAGTTTTGGACAGTTTCTGCCACTTCGCTTTTTAATTTCAAAGAAACTTGACAATGTCATGTTTCACTTTGTTACTTCCTTATTTGATTCACTTCTCTCATACTGTATAATATTACAGGCTGTAGTACAATGCCAGAGGTGGGAGAAGGTCCGTGTTTTTGCAAGATTCAAGCCTTTAATCTCCTTTAAGCACCGTTTTTGAATTGCACCCATATACTATGTATTCAATGTGGCACATTCTGTGGGGAATACTTGGGGATACATTTTACTAAACATATCATGGAAAATCACAAGTATTTGGAAGTCTTCACACTAAAATCCGAGTCGAGTCCTGAGTCATTGATGTCAGAGTCCAAGTCGAGTCTAAAGTCATTAATATTGGGAGTAAGTCCACACCTCTGAAGTCAGATGAAGAATAGAATAGTGCTGTTTGTCACTGTTGTTATTATGGGAATTCTTGTTGCTGCTGTTTTTGTCTCTCTCTGTACTCCCCCCCAACCCCACCTTTCTCTTCTTCTTTTCTGTTTTTCTTCTTGCTCCGGTCCGGGCGCTCCAAATGCGCATAACAAAAACATCAAATAACGGCAAATAAAATTTCATGGTCCAGGGAAGTTGTAGCCAACACCTTTCCTGACACAGAGCAAATCTGTTTAGCATGTAAGGGCATTTAGACCAACTATACTATCTGCCCCAATGGCTGGACGGGACAAAAAAAAAAAAAGAATAGAATAGTGCTCACTTCCAATTGCGCTAACCTCATAATCTGAAACTTTTGCATGGTTTAACGCCAGAATGCAACATTGTAACTACATTTATAGGTTAGAAAAGTGGGAACATTTTTCACAATATTTTGCCTTTATTCAGGTACTTCATATACATAGTATTAGGACCAATTATGACATCACCTTACTCTATCTTTGTAATGGATGTCTTTGTCTGCATTCAATTGTATTGTTTTTATTCCGTGTACTGATCATCATGCATGTCCAACCACTAAAAAGTGTGGCTGATGAACGTTGACTGAAATGGGGTCGCCGCTGAGGCAGGAAGTTAGCTGTGGTTAGCGGAGCGGAACAAGGAGGGGCAGCGGCCCGGCTACTCTATTCATCAGCCAGGAATGAAACGAATGTGAAACCTAAATGGATCTGTGGCGCTCTTAGTCAAGAAGTGGCTCCCATCCCTCCGGTCTGATTCAGCCATGGCGCCGACGTGAGATGCCATTGAGACCATGGCAACCGGTCCGCATGTGGATCCCAAGATGGCGCAGGAGTCAGGGGAAACCCGATGGCCGTCTTGGCCGTTCTTGCTGCTGGCGCTTGCTGCCGTCACGTCCTCTTTGTCAGCTCTGTCCTTGTACCAGCTGATGGTCCTCAGGGCTGAGGTGGAGGTGCTGAAGTCGGAGGTGTGTCGCAGGAGGGAGGAGAGTCAGGAGGCCAAGTGTGGAGACCAGGTCAGCTGTCCAGCACGTATTGTATCTGCAAGACACGGAGCTCTCACTTCTTGAATTCGGTGCTTTCATTTTCTGTTCTCAGGCTGAGGATATCGGTCATGGGAGAAGCAGCCCCACAGACGCTCAACACGTTTTCGCTCTTATGAGGAGGAGGAGGATGGTCTCGGGGGCGGACACGTCAGGTAGGCCTCAGCACAAGAAGAGGCTTCCAAACCTCATATGCAGCTGGGTTTACTTTTACGACAAAATAACAGGCATTGATGTAGCCCGTCACCGATGACCTGCCAACAGCTCAGATTGGGGGGGGGGGGGGGGATGGATATTTTCCTGTAGTGTTTTGGGAATAGTGGACTGATTTTGGTTTTTAGTTTTTCTGTCATTTTTAAGCCTTTTTTCCACGCCTCTGCCATCTAAACATAACAGTAACTGTCCAGGCTGGCCAGGACAAAGATGACTGATATTTTCCAGCAATGTTTTTGGACATTTCTTTGCCTTTTTTTTTTTTACATGCTAGTGTTATTTACACAGAACAGTGACAGTGAAGTGGGAGGGCAAAGTTGTTTTGATATTTTCCAGCTGTGTTTCAGACGTTGTGGTGCCTTTTTTACATACCAGTGCCATTTACACAGAACAGCAATAGCCTGAATTGGGCAGAAGCCGACTTTTTAAGCCTTTTTTTAAAGCCTTTTTTCCATGCCTGTGCCATTTCTACATATTTTAACAATGACAGTCCGGATTGGAGTGTGGGACAAATTTGACCTGGAAATGTTACCGGCATTTTTGTATCTTTTTTTTTTAAATGACGTTTTGACAGATTGGATTTGGGAGATGATCAGATTGGGACTGATCAATTTTTCTGGCATTTTTAAGCCTTTTTTTCCACAGTAGTGGCGTTTATACACAACAGTGACAGTCTGGATTGATGTCCATCAGTCTGTCCATCCGTCTATACGGAGCATTGACAATCGGGAAGTTTTTGTCTGTTTTTCTGTCATTTTAAAGCCTTTTTTCCATTCCTGTGCAGTTTATACAGAACAGTGACCAGCCATTGTTAGACCCGGCTATTTTCCAGCTTCGGTGTTAGCTTCAGAGCGCTAACCAGGGTTGGGACAGGACCTGTAAGTAAGGGAACACCGGAATCTCAGGGCAGGGGTGTGAGTTTTACCACCTTATGCTAGGAGTCCACTGGGCCGGCGCCAGTGGACTCCTAGCATCTTTGGCGCAACTTGGCTCGCGCTGTTCCATTCCAGTGGATTCCAACAGGTGGATTGTTTGTGACATCTGGTTCCACTCGGTGGACACTTCACGGCAATTTCGTGATGCAAGTGGCACGACGAAGATTTTAAACATTTAGAAATTCTCTTGCGGCCAAACTCAATTTTTACAGACCACCACGAGCCAGTTGGGAGGCAGTTTGAGCCACTGCACGCCACTTGGCACCTTATTGGCGCCACTAGGCACCACAGCAAATTGTACATGTACTGCCACTATGTACTGTAGAGTATAAAGTATAAAACCTTACCAGGCATGTTTTTGTTTACAGTTTCTATGTCTTGTCTGCAGTTGTTGGCGAACAAAAGCAGGAAAACCTTCCGGAAAGGTACTAGTACTGCAAGATTTCAAGCTAATATGGCATAAATATATGGCATAAATATATGACATATATGGCATAAATATATATATGACATAGTAGTACATAGCAGTAAGCTGCCGTCCACTAAGGCAAAAGTATTTGCAGAGTTATGGTCCAATGTCCAACACAATAGATACAATACGATTAGCTGTACCCGGCCCCCGTCTCGGCGTCCAGACCATAAATATGTCACCTTGCACCAGACTTTGCCCTTGAGCCATACACGGGCATCCCTTGGCAGACCGGCCTGAGGAGAGGCTCAGCGTTGGAGGCCGTAGGGGACAGCATGCAGGTCCAAGAGGAGGGCTTCTTCTTTGTCTACAGTCAGGTTGGTCTCCTGCTTTTAACCACAGGGAGGCGCTGTTGACCTGATGGTTTTTTTATTTTAATAACCGCCCCTCTGCAGTTACTTGACTACTTGTAAAATGAATATTTCATACTGGCTCATTGATTATGCATGTTAATCCCAAGGTAATTAACACAGTTTATACACTGGTCTTTTTATTAGGCACAACTTCACAGTCTTAATGAGATCACAGTCTTAATGAGTACAAGATTTGGATTTAAAATTCAGGATTGTCAGGAGTATTATCCATAAGGATACATCATATTTATAATTCATCCATCGCAAGAAGTTTTGTTACAACAGATATTTCAAATTACTTTTTATTAATTATTTGTTTCATTGTATTTGATTACAGTAGGTATAACATTATCACATCACACCATAGGTTTATCTAATTATTATTATTATTATTATTATTATTATTATTATTAAAGATATATTTTTAAAATATTTATTTCATATTTATATTGAGTTAAGTTCATTCATTCATTTTCTACCGCTTATCATCATGAGGGTTGCGGGGGTGCTGGAGCCTATCCCAGCCGGTACACCCTGGACTGGTGGCCAGCCAATCCCACAATGTGTACAACGTACAGTAGTTGGAGTACCTGAGCTGTGTATTTGTGATCAGGTGTACTACATGGACAGCACGTTTGCAATGGGCCACGTGGTCATCCGGAGGAAGAGGACGGTGGTGGGTGACGAGGCTCAGTATGTGATCCTGTTCCGCTGCATCCAGACCATGAACCCTGTGTACCCGTACAACACCTGCTACACTGGAGGTTCGCTATTATTATTATTATTATTATTATTATTATTATTATTATTATTATTATTATTATTATTATTATTATTATTATTATTATTATTATTATTTACGTCCAGCTATGTGCGCCATGGTTACGACAAAATGTATACCGATGCTCCCCTCACGCCCCCCCAGGTGTTGTGAAGCTGGACGTGGGCGACCAGTTAGAGCTGTTGATCCCCAGGTCCACGGCCAACGTGTCGCTGGACGGCGAGGCCACCTTCCTGGGTGCTGTCAAGCTGGCTTAAAGGTTGTCACCTCACATGAGAAGCACCCTGGTCCTGGCACGCCACGTTCAATGCTGGCCGACGTTTGGGTTCTTACCTTTTTATCCTGCATCCATTTGCCTGGAGCTGCATCGTTACAGTATTAAAATTACACAATCTCTTTTTCTTCACTGTTTTTTTTAAAGCAAAGGTGGTATCTTGTATCTTGTCCATGAGGAAAAATGTTTTCCAGGAAATCCCGCAACTTCCAATATTGATATCAACCCATTTGGCCTTTTTATGCTGATATCAGACTTTCGTAATGTGGTGTCCGAAGGCCAAAACAAGTCAGGAGGCAGACTTGCAGTTGGCCCAGTTTAGGAACATTTATTTAGCTTGGCACAGAAACTTATGGAAAACACTAAAAATACAAAAAAAAATTGGAAGAAAAAAAAAGAATGACTTGACTTCCCAAAACAAGAAGAAGAAAAAAAGGTATTCCCTCACATCACTGAAATCTAGTACTGCAGCCCCCCACCACACGTCCCCAGCTGCTCCTCTTATGGGGCTCCCAATCTGGCCAGAATGTCCCACTTTGGTCCATAGGTGAGTCTACAAACACATCTACTCATGAAACTCTTAAAACTGGACTTCAACACCATCATCTGATGCGACCCCACTGCTACTACAACTCTCCATAAAACATCAGCCCATACACGTATTTAACTACCCGAACCCGAGATGAAATACCCATCCAACCTTACAACCCCCTCCCCCAGCCCCAGTACATGATATGGTCTGATGATGTCACTAATGACATCACCAAACCTATAAAAGCCAGAGACTCATGGCGGCTCCTCCCCAAACGTTCCTGCAGGTGACTCCCTTGGTACGAATCCCAGGTACGAATCCCAGGTACGAATCCCAGGTAAGACCAACTCCGTACACCCGTTAGAATCCCAATTTAGCCTGGATTAACACATCACTATTATCAATCACATAACTAATACAATAATACTATACAAATACTACAATAACACAAGGGACAAGTGATGACTTTTAACTCATTCACTTTGTCCCACGGACGTCCATGTACTCCAAACATTACCTCAAATTACCGACGTATCAAAGTATCGAAATTTTGATTTGAGAATCGATTTTAGAGCCTACACGACGACGGAGTATTATCTCCATGTTTGGGAATAAAGTGGTAATACTTCGTGTCAGCAGAATAGAGCAGAACTCTTCAAGCTAGCTTTTATTTATAACGGAGATGTTGAGCACAGACACATCATCATGTGATCATGTCCAGACATGTCACCTGAACAGTATTTCCCAGCATGCTTTGCTGTAGTTAAAATGATCTCTTTTGATTGTCTTCTGCCTTTTGATGATGTTAAATGATTCAGACTTTTGGTCTGACCCCGGTACCCTCGTTAAGAATGGTTGGGAATTTATAAAATATGGATTTAAAATCCAAATGCCAGGGTGGATAGATTATACGCAGGAATCTTCAGTCTCCTTGCATCATCATCACTGAAGGAAACGCACTGCGGTCTTCCTGTCGAAATTTGAACATGTTTAATTTCCACCAGGGCTGCACGGCGGGCGAGTGGTTAGCGTGCAGACCTCAGTTTTTCTCCGGGTACTCCGGTTTCCTCCCACATTCCAAAAACATGCTAGGTTAATTAGCCACTCCAAATTGTCCATAGGTATGAATGTGAGTGTGAATGGTTGTTTGTCTATATGTGCCCTGGGATTGGCTGGCCACCAGTCCAGGGTGGACCCTAACAGCTGGGATAGGCTCCAGCCCCCCCCCGCGACCCTCATGAGGATAAGAGGTAGAAAATGAATGAATGAATGAATAATTTTTGTGCACCTCTAAATTGTGTTCCAGCTTGTTGATGACAGTATTATTATTCACATTATTTTACTGCCATGCACATGTCCCATGACCCCCCCCCCCCCGCCCCCCTCCCCTCCACACATACACTTGACGTTCATCCAAAGAAGTCAGACAAAGCCCAGTGGGTGGTCGCCTCTTCACTGGGATTCGTATTTTGCCCCAGGAGTCATGACTCCATTTGCCAAATTGAGACTTCTGGTCCAAAGGGGGGCAGGACAAGAAAGTCCAAAAGAGAAGAGGGATCTGAAATTGGCTTAATGGATATACTGTAGCTGGATGTAGCTGGATGTAGCTGGATGTAGCCATTAGCGTAAGAGGGACGCTAAAAACAAGGCCCAGGGTCAGACACGGAGAAAGAGAGGACAACCATCTTCTAGAAAGACTCCAACGTGATAAAACGGCATCCCTGCCCCCTGCGCCGTGTCTCGTCAGGGCAGAATGTCTTTGTGGGATGCCATGGCGACGGCTGCTGTGTTTGGCGGAAGCGCATGTCATTGAGGACCCGTCTCTCCAAAGACAAGTCAGCATCTGACCGGGGGAGTCAGGAAATGAGACCTGCTGAGTACACATGCTGACAGGCCTGGATGGCACACACACACACACACACATGCACACACACACACACACACACACACACACACACACACACACACACACACACACACACACGCACACACACACACACGCACACGCTTGTAAGAATCACATTAGCTGTAAATTGTGACAAGTAAACAAAAACACTACATGTACACATGACATGATAAACTATATCAATAAGACAATAATTATGTATTGTATTATATTTATTTGTAATATGTTTATCATTATGGCTGTATGGCCATAATGGCCAAGTGGTTAGCGCGCAAGCCTCACAGCTAAGAGACCCGAGTTCGATTCCACCCTCGAGTTTCGTGCATGCGTGGGTTTTGCCTGCCAATCTTACTTACCAACACAAACTAGCGTATGACGGGTCGATCATGCGGAGGCCGTCACCGTTGTAAAAATGTCACATGACAACATATGACCACAGGTGTCCTTGAACTGATTTCCCTTCGCTGACGGGGAGAAATACTACATTCCTCTTGGATCTTGGATCTGAAACTGCATCAACTGGTACGGTACATTTTTGGGCTATCATGACGCATATTTTGGCGTTTTATAACTTTTATGGGTAGCATAATAATCAGAGTTGACTTGCGCTCCTTCCTCGCTTTATTGGCAGCAACAGTCGTAATCTTTTGGTAGCGCCTCGTAATGATGACTTACTCATCTTGGAGAAAATGGACTGGCTGTCATCAAAGTCAGAAAAGCGGACTTGAGCAAATAAGTTGATAACCACGTCTGGAAGTCCTCGAGAGCCCTTGGGAGTGTGACCAATCACAGCTGTACCCTTCAATTGTGTTTTGGGGTATTTGGATTTTGCTGAATGGCAACTTAAGCACAAAGCCTGGATTGGTTGAACCACTTTGGTAGAACATCCCCAAAGACCTGGTCAGACCTCCAAGGTCTGCTTGGGAATTATTGGAGGAAATGCAGCACTGCAGTTGCTATAAAGCCGTTGCCTCCCTCGATCCGTGTTCGTATTTGGGATTACGTTGAACGGCGGCCATCAGCCCAAAGTAATCACGCTGATCCAGAGCTCTGGCGGGATCAATGTTCGGATTTATCGTTTAAGGACAATCTGAGGATTTATTTCAAAACAAAAACGGGGTGACCGCGCTATTTGCTCTACGCGAGCTGGAGACAGCGCTAATTATTCTTGATCCGAGAAGCAGAATGAGTGCTTTTATTTGACTTTTTAAAATAGCAATAAAGCTGTGGGAGTAATGTAAGCTGATCTATAATGGAAACGCTTGAGCCTCATCTTGGAACGCAAGAACAATGAAGTTGAAAGGACATTAAAAACAGATTGAAAAGTTCAACTGGGGATTTCTTGCATGTGTAGCATTTGAGTTTTTCCATTAGCTGAATGAGGACCACTTTGTCTGTTTTGTCTGCAAGCGGAAGCTCTGCCAGACGGCAGATGTACTTCAAGGTTGAGTGAGTGTGTATTTTTTTGGAGTATATATTGACTGCATTTCATGCCATGCCCTCCAACTCTTACCTTACCTAGAAAAACTACGCTTACTTTTCTGATGTGCTTTTTAAGTTCCGTCTCATCTCAAAGAATTATGAGGAAAACTTCAACAACTTAAGTAACATTTGAAGTTTTAAGGCTTAAAGGCTTAAAATATTAAGACTGGCAGAGCGTGACTCACCCCACACAGTGGTAATTTGGTCCGGCGCACCACTGTGCGCAGCCAATTTGGTAGAATTTCTACGCTGAGATGGGCGTGGCGGCGCACCTAGGGAGGTGTTCACACTTTCAGCTTGAGGCAGTGACAATTTCGTGACAAAACAGTGACCCGAAGGTTCCTTGAAAGATCGCCAGCTCTCCTTGGTGCAGGTGAAGCGCACCCTGCGCCTCACAGGCAGGTGTCAGGTACATTTCAATGCAACCAGAGGCCACTATTTAATGTAACCGTCTGAAGCAGCATGTAGATATTTATATTACTTACCCCCCCAAATCAACGTTTGACGATCAACAAGACAGCATGATGTGCATTGTGGCCTCTGATGCGCAGTCCAGTGGGCCCTGCACATTTAAAGACGACAGGAGGCGTTGATTTGATTGGTTAAGATTACACTGGGCTGTGTTAAACCCTTTCACACCTTGTCTCCTCCCTCTTTGCCATTTGCGCTGGTGGGAGGGACGGGAGGTGTGGGTGCGCCGTGCTCTGCTGCAATAAAAATTGCAAAGTGCACTAGCCACACCCCTTTGGTGCACCTGGTCTACGAAAACAGAGTTCAGGGCACGAATCAGACACCCACTAATAAGCAAATAATATGGTGTTGTGAAATGAAAGTAGCCGTGCTGGAGCTCCACTTTCTCTCCACTTTGTCTCCGATCGAGGGAATGGTATGATGAATGATTCCGGTGGTTTTGAAAGAGTGGCAAAGCGTGATATTCCTTGATACTTTTAACGGAGCCATGCCGAGTTTTAGGTGACAAAGTATATAGTATATAGTGTCATGTCTGACACTATATTTCTTTATGAAGAACGAAGAACAAGCTAAAGAAACGGATTGATTATGAAGAATTTGTGGATACGAGGAATTTCCTTCCAAAGGAAGAACAACATCACGTTACCTCCATCCAGACTGACCTCCACTCCATTCTTAGCGTGTCCTTGCTCCTGGCTGTGTTCATCCTGCTGGTGGCCACCATATGCAGTTAGAGAGGTAGCATGAGGGGAAGTCTTAAGGGGATTAGGGGACTGGGCAAAGGAGGCTGTGCTGGTGGTTGTGATGGGCGGAGGCGTATGGGGGGGGGGGGGGGGGGTGATTTTGGTCTTGTCTTCGTTCTCTGCACATCTGCTCTCCGCTGTTCCTTTTTTTCCCCTTCTGTTGTTAAGTACAGTTTCCCTACGACAGCATTCTTTGGGCTTTTCCCTCAGTATATTACAACAGTTTTCATTACAACTTTTGACATAAATAAAATAAAAATAAACACAAATAAATAAAAATAAAAATAAATAAAAATTAAAAATATATATATTTTTAAAAACAAAAAAAAACTATTTTAAAAAACTTTTTTTTAGGAAAGCAGGAAGTGAACAAATGTAAGAGTTAGTGATTGTAAAAGTACCAGATGGAGGGGTAGGATTTAATAAGCTTTGCTTCTTCCTACTCCTTTTGGACATGTGGAACTGGGAACTGATTATGGGATGTACTCAATTGGAATCTGATGCATGTTCAAATGAAATTAAACCATTACCATTACCATTACCATTACCATTACCATTACCATAAGTTTCAAAATGATCCAGGGCATTTTTGGACCCCCTTGGTCCAGCCCAGTGGACTAGCTTGAGGTAAACAAATATTCCTACTGTATTATTGTACTTTATGTAATATAAATATATCCACTGCATTCTTCTCACTTCCAGTACAAAGTTAAGTTGTTCTCCTCTCTCTTTCAAACCGCCTCTCCTGCTCCCCGCATTGACATCCAAACTGGCCCAGTCCCCCCACCCTCCCCTACTCCGGTATACCCCTCCCTCACCATGTCTCTCCTCTCAGCCCTCTGATGGGATGTCAGTGGAGGATCGGAATCACCGAGTTGTGGTTGACTCCCACTCTGCCTCAACGTGCGGATGCTGAAAGCAGGTCGGATGTTATCCTTTGTCCGGACTTTGGAAAGTCATCATCAAGAAGTCCAAACCGGAGCTGCTGCTCTGAGGTATGTTTGCGTGTTGTTCATTTCTTCATTTGGCTCTACGTGCGTTGTCAAAATACAACAAGTCATGTCTCGTGCTTGGCCATGAAGATCATCTTCTAAAAGCCTTTGTTGCGTTCACTGCCTCGCATGCTGTTGTTTGCCTTTAGATGTTGCATGGGGGCCGTCTGGCAAGCAAAACAACAAAACACGTTCTACTGTATTGGTTGTGCAAACACACACTCCAAAAAGCCTGCCAGGCTGTGTGTGTGTGTGTGTGTGTGTGTGTGTGTGTGTGTGTCAGCTGGGGAAATCATCTCCTTCTCAGAGGACCTTCTCAGTCTGTGCTTGTACGATGCCGCCGATCTTCAATGAGGAGATACGAAGAAAGACGCAAGTCAGGCTGTAATGTAAAGTAGAAAGAACACCATGAGCGTGCGTTGTCTTTCCTCCGTAGGCGATGTGTTGTACACGGACATCTAACTCCGACGTGTGTCACCACCAGCACCAACACAGCTTTTGTTCCACCAGAGCTCACAGATGGGCTCATTCAGAGGGTGTGTGCATTACGGGGGCCACGGACAAGCTGGAGCTGGATCTAAAGGGTCTCCTTACCAACATAGTCCACTTTCACTCAACTGTTGACTACAGCGAGAAGTGCTTTTATTTGCTATTGTAGTACATTAGTACATGTCACAAAAGTGACAACCAGTTTTATAGCAGTATATCTTCTCAAGGGACAGTACTATAAAACTGAAAGTTGGCATACTTTAGATGGTATAGCAGTATGAAATTACACACAGATATTATTATCTAAAGTCCAGACAGTGTCTTGTCTCCAGTCAAACGTGGTGGTGGTAGTGTCATGATCTGAGGCTGCATGAGTGCTGCTGGTACTGGGGAGCACTGAGCAGTGCACTGAGGGGAAACAGGAATTCCAACAAGTACGGTGACAGTATCCACGTTTACATGAGGAGTTTTTCCTCTTTCCGAATGACTTTTCCGAAAAACAATGGTATCCATGGAAAGGAATATTCCCATCTCTTGTCTCCATGCGTCGCTATAATCAACCAGAATAGTCAATGGGGCATGCCCAGTAAAACGTAAACACCAACATCACGTGATACCGACTTCCTGGAGTTTTTCTTTCAGAAGGGTTTAGATTGTGTTCCACAGATGGCGCTAATGCACACCAAAGCTGCTTGCCAACCGCCAATAAACAGAAGAAGAAGAAGAACGCAGTCTGACGACTTTCCGTTTGAGCGGGTACAAGATACCTCAATCGGATTGGGGAAAGGAATATTCCACCCCTGGGAATGCCATTATATGTTCATTGGGATTGGCACTTTTCTTTGGGAATGAGGTGTATACAAAGGTTACATTCTTTCCGTTTGAGCAAATAAACCGAATTAAATTGGAATATTTGGGTCCATGTATACGTGGCTAATGTGAAGCAGAGACTGGACTGCATGGCAGTTTTATCGCAAGAAAACCAGAGGTCACTATTTATGCCTGACTTGGCTATGTACCTATGTAATACTTGTTAAGCACTTCGGGTACTAATGTCATCCTCGTGACTCCTGTTATTATTTCTTATCTACTTTTCCCTCCCCAGTGAGGAGCACGTCTGATTATGAAGGGTTTGTCTTGCTAGCAGACAGATTGCATTCGGTGTGGCTGACATCACAGGCTAGACAGCTGACTGGGCAGACAGGAGTGGCGAGGGGGTCGGTGGGATTATGTGGGAAGCCATCGCTTTGACTCACTCTGAATTAGTGGCGCTATTTGACTTGGGGGCTGGAGGTTATGTGTGATCCATGCTAGTTCGGTTCTACAAAAAAAAACAGGAATCCTAGATATAGCCGAGATAGCTCACCGTGACTGAAAACAAATGGCTACAAATATTCATTCTGTTTTTTGTTTAGTTTTTGTACAGTTCCAGGGGTCTTCAAACGACCTGACAGTCAATTCCAAGTGAGGATCACCAGACCAGGCAGTTGTCAGGGTAAAGCTAACGACAGGTGGTGGTCGAAGCAAATGACTCAGGAATCATTTCGCTTTTTTGTGGTTGAATACTGACAAATATTAGTCAAAACAAATCTTAATATTTAAGCAAATTTTACTTAACAAATTTTAATTATTTCAAACAAACTGATGTAAATATAAGGCATTCAGAAGACGCATTCAAAGACTTTTTGATGATCTGTGATATTCTTCACTGGTCACTCTGTGTCAGTAATGTTACTGTTATGTGACACACAAGCACCAGACCCGAGGGGACGGAACAACAGGCTTTAAATGCAGCTTTGAATGATCTCACAGCGGACGCAATAACCCCAAACATGGGCTACTTTTGCGGCTGTAAAACTTAATGCTGATACCCTGATATCACTTCCTGTCCGGCCCCCCATTCGGCTCCCCAGCACAGGAACACGTGTAGAAAGGACAGTTGAGTTTGCTGATGTTGTTTCGCAAAACAGATATTGTTGATTGCCCAATGTCTTTACGATAACGAGAAGAAAAGCTCTGGTTTTCTTGGAGAGAAGTCGTTTTTAGCACCAGGTCTTGGTTTGCATGTGTATGTTTCTAGACCCAGAACATAGGACCCGGGAAAAATCCTCCTATATTGGGGTCAATGCTGTTTCCCTTCCAGGACTGTTATTGGACACTGTCAGGAAGGTGCGGTGGGGTCATTCCCCGGGCTTGCCAGGACTTGCCAAAGCTATATTTACAGTACGTCCGTGGGATCCCTGGAATAGGAACTACGGTTTATGTGCTCGCTATCATCAATGAGTATTTCCTCAGGGAAAACTCATGACTGAATGAAATCCGATCCAAATTCCAACTACTCATTCTCCTTCTGCTAGGACAACTTACTCTTTCTCACTAGAATGGACGAGGTGTTAGGGTTGATGCCGTTGGACGTTTTGTCAGTAAAGGAGACGACGGAAGAAAAGCGAAAGGATAGAAGGAGAAGTTCAAGAGACAGCTGGTCCTCCTCGCGTGTAGGAGGGAAGCTGGTTGGAATGTAATCATTCCACCCGACCACCGTCCCTATCAAACCTGTAAGGCACTGCCCCCCCCCACATACGCGCAAACACTCCTACCGGGATGCTCGAGTGCCGAATAGAGATCAGGCGTCGGTTGACCAAAAGAAAATCCCTGAATGTGTCAGATGTCATATCAAACACGTCATCTCCCATCATTGAGTTGAATTGTATGAAAATGCAAAAATTAGGACGGTGGAGAGGCCACACAGCTCGGAGACCCGAGTTCGATTCCACCCTCGGCCATCTTTGTGTGGAGTTTGCATGCGTGGGTAACGCCTCCATTACCACTTTTCTAATCCAGAGGTGCAAGAACACATTAGAAATATGGCAAACATATTGTTTCATAATCATGTGGAGTGCATGAGAAAATGGACATGAAAAACAGGTAAGTATTTCCCATCGGGCGCATCATAAATAAACTTGGACTGCCACACATTTTGAGAAATATTGAGAAAGAAGTCAGACGAGTGGTTAGCATGCAGGCCTCACAGCTAGGAGACCCAAGTTCAATTCCACCCTCGGCCTGGGTTTTCTCCGGGTACTCCGGTTTCCTCCCACATTCCAAAAACATGCTAGGTTAATTAGCCACTCCACTATGGTGTTTTTTTTCTTTTTGCCATCCAGACCATGTAAGAGTCGTGCAGGACACCCACCCTAATTATCCGAGGAGGATGCTTGGAAGACTTGTGGAGAAGGCAGCTTGTAATCGAATGCGGCGTTTTCCGGGTTTGCCAAGGTCAACATGGCCCCCCCCACGCATCAACGCATCAACGACAGCGGCGCTCATTAAGTATTCATGCTTGTTTTTTGTTGTTTTTTTTTGGGGGGGGGGTTTGTCGGTATACCGGGCAAACGAACCCATCTGTTGGATTTAGTGCAAATGTGACAGCTGGCTGACGTGGAAATGAGATCCGTTCCTGGCGCCCGCATCGCTCCTTCCCCAGTTGTCTTTGTGGGACATTTGTCCGGACAAAAGTGTGCGGAACTGTTGTGGCGGACCCTGGCGCCTCCTTTTTTTACTGTGTGCTGCCGTACCCCTCCCACTGTGGGAGGGTGGAGGGGGTCTCACTGTACCTCTTAGCTGTGGTCGAGGGGGGAGGGACAAAGAAGACGGAGAGAAATCCAAGCGGTAGTGTTGCCATGGTTACAGGGGGAAACGCTTGAATGAATGACATCACGGCGGGGTGTGAAATTGATTCGGTGGCGGGGGGAGGCGTCTGTCGCTGGGTCTCCGTTGGTCTCCATTGCTCCCTCCTCGGTTCTCCGGCGTCTCCGGTGGACGGACCCTCGCTGGTAAGACCTTTCAGTCAACAGGCGGGACAAAGCGAGCGCATGTGTCCTTATTGTCGTTTGTCTTGGCGCTCTTCCGTCTGTGTGTGGTGTCATGTGATTCATTGGGTGCCGCCGTCGGGGGAATTGAAGGAAAAGCAGATGTGCCGTGCAGTTGCCGCGGAATCTAAATATACTGTGGCGTTGGAAGAATGAACAGCTGATTGTCCAAGACGGAACCCAGCCATGATTATTCCCTCCGTTATGCTTTCGTTTACAGTCAACTTGTTTTTTTTTGGCAAAGTTTGCTCGTAACTTCACCCCGTGGTGATCGAAAGCACAAGGTCAACCATTCGCCCTTGTCCCAGCATGCCTCACTCCAAAGGGCTTCACTGGTGAAGTCTGTGCCGTTCATCGGGCAGCGTGATTAACGACCCACGTCGTTGACCCCCGTTGACCCCTGAGGGACAAAGTTGGAAGGCAGGCTGGTGGTCTTTAGCTCGGTTTTTTCTCTCCCTTCTCTTTTGGCCGGCATCCCGAATGAGGGATGGGATTACATCGAGGATGAAAGGATCAACATTTAGATACGGGATGCATAAATCCATCCCGGGGACGACCAACTGATAAGCTTGGATGTGAAGAAGGAATGCTGCTTGTTCCGACCCTCGGGTCACAATTCCAAGCGCCCGTATAACTTGTCAGATAGTCGCACATCCACGCCGGAAGTCTTGACGCTGGTAAGGTCGGGAGTGCCATGATTGGAGATGAGTTCCAAGGAAATGACTTCATTCATTCATTCACGCTGGAGCCTATCCCAGCTGTCTTAGGGCGAGAGGCGGGGTCCACCCTGGACTGGTGGCCAGCCAATCCCAGGGCACATATAGACAAACAACCATTCACACTCACATTCATACCTATGGACAATTTGGAGTGGCTAATTAACCTAGCATGTTTTTGGAATGTGGGAGGAAACCGGAGTACCCGGAGAAAACCCACGCATGCACGGGGAAAACATGCAAACTCCACACAGAGATGGCCGAGGGTGGAATTGAACTTGGGTTTCCTAGCTGTGAGGCCTGCATGCTAACCACTCGGTGTGGCAGTCCAAGTTTCTTTATGATGCGCCCAATGAGAGATACTTACCTGCTTTTCATGTCCATTTTCTCATGCACTCCACATGATTACGAAACAATTAGTTTGTCATATTTCTAATGTGTTCTTGCACCTCTGGAGTAGAAAAGTGCTAATGGAGGCGTTGCGTTCAACAGAAACGTAATTTAATCTAATTTGCGGTCCCCTAAAAAATGCAACCTCCTTCCTAATTTGGTGGTGATGATGTGATAAATGAGGTTGAGCAAGCGATCATGTCAGACAGATGGAAGTTTTCCAAGAGGAACGCTCAGGAATCTTAATGAAGAGGCCGATCCGTGTGATGGACTGATGAGATCTCGACGGTTGAATTTGAATTTGCCGTACTTACATTAATCTTTGATGTCAACGTGGGGGCCACAAAATGGGCTACAAACGAGCCGCATGTTTGAGACATGTATTGAACTCCGGTCCCCTGTGTGCTAACCACTCAAGCACCGTGCAGCCCATGTCCAAACTATATTTAGAAGGTCGCAAACAGGTTTTCTATGCCCAAAAAGATTCCATTCCTAAAGAAGAAAGCCTATTTCATGGAAATCCATTTATCACGGTCAGGTCTCCTACCAAGTAACCGTGATAAACCAACTCTTGTGTATTTGCTGTTACGATTATTTGCATGGAATTTGGCGCAAACTTAAGAGCACCTGCCCAGTAATGGCAGGTCTAATCACATATTTGAATATTTTCATTTTCTTTCGTTTTATTGACATTTGAAGGTTCCTGTTTGCGCTACCTCTAATCTATGCAAATAGTATTCCAAATGCTATGACGAGGAATAAATATTTATTTGTGTAAATATGATGAATAATTAATCCAAAGAGATCTCTTTTTATGTTTAATACATTAAGCTGCAAAACCTTCCCCCCAGCTTTTGGCTTTTGCCATAATTGGGACTCTTCAGCCGCACAAAGTCCTAAAATGTTTGTGTCAATTAGAAGATAAAGAGTAGCGCCATGATGTAAAACACGGCAGCGGTAACGCAGTCGCCATGCCGACAAGGATGTGTCACTTTGATCCACTTTATGCTGCACTGGAATGGAGCGTCTTTCCCTCAGTCAATCTGGTCTGGGAGCTGAGCTCCACGTTCTGCTGTGTGACCTAATTTCAGCAGCAGCGAGGTAAAGAATTATTATAGTTCCCCCGCTGCTCACCGCTTCGCTAGACGTGTCGGCTTGCCTCGCAGCGCGGTGTCTCACGTGGAGACCTTGTGTCACCTTGTAGAGCTCCAGCCCATCAACGCTACCTGTGTTACACGCAGGGGTTAGCCTGGAGGGCTAAAGGCAGCTTGCACAGGCCTTGAATTGGACACAATAAGTCCAGTGACTCCCCATAGTCATAGTCCCCATGCTCTGACCGTGCTCCGTCCAGACACCGTTCAGCTGTAGCATTTTTGTATCCTTGTTAAAACCTTCCGCCGTCGTCCTCCTCCTTGTCCTACCCCTTGAACCAAAGATTCATTCAGTCGGTTGAGCTTCTTCTACTCTTCTGAATTTTAATGAGTAAATGTTGAAATTCCTGAAGAATATGATACAATATGTACTAACAGATAAAAGATGTACAAAAACATTTGTGCAAAATTATTTTTTTTGTGTATTTTAACAATTGTCTTTTAAATTTTCTTTTTCTCTTTTTATTGTGTAATATTACAATAACCCATTCACAAAATAAATCTCATAATACAGCTTTATCCTCATATAATTATACACTTGAATATATGATATAAATATAGTTAATGTACATGCTTTTGTCTTGTAATATATACACAGTATATATTAATTTTCTATTTTTCATAAATTATACTCAAATTTATTCTTGTAGATCATTCATTTTTTTCTTGTGATTGACCTTTTACAAAATAATGTGTTTTGAGGGGAGTGGGGGGGGCATATTACAAAATATTCTGATGAAATCCCACATTTTTCTGCATCGTCATTTTCTTTAAATATTATATTTATATTATAAATATTATAAATTTAATTTAGCAGAATTCTGCTGTTTTTTTCTTGTAATATTATGAGCTTATGCTAAAAAATTTACTAAAAAAATATTCCGTCAATTTAGATTTTTTTCTATAAGCTGTATAATAGTATTCTAGTATTTTTTTTAGCTGGTAGTATTACAAGACATTAAAGTTTTGTTTAGCTGTGTTGATATTGGTGGACCATCATGTTGTGTTAGCATTAGCATCGGTGCTGACACACTAGAGATTTGCATGTAGGACGGTGGCATGAGTGTAAACGACACTGGAGCGCAGCAGGGGGCGCCTAGGAGCACAAAGCAATTATTCCCCATGCTTGCCTTAATGCCGTGTGACATTTGGAAGTGGAAGCCTGACATTTGCCGTGTCACATCCACCGGCTGTGGGCATGTGATGTCGTTGCTAAAGTCCTCCCGGGGAGGGTTTTGTACCACGACTACACCTACCGTGTTGTCCCTATGTATTATTAACGGGGTGCGTTTACCGTGTGTTGGGGTTGTCCTTGCATCCAGACCCTTTTTCCTGGTTCCTGCCAGAAGATGCAACACGTTTCTCTGACCTGATTTCCAATGACAGGAATGACTCCGCCACACGTTGATCCATTTTAGCGATCTGTGCCTCTCCTCGCGTCTCCCTTTCAAGCTGCCGCTATCTTGACTGAATAAACCTCACCTGCATCTCATATGCTTCTATCTCATCTCCCCGCGCTCGTATTTGCTCGTATTCTCCCTGACCAAAATACAGCAGAATGTCAATCACCAGCTAGCTGTTCACTGCCAGGGGCATTTACAAAATCCATTTATTTCATTATGACAGAATGTAGAATTCTGTGAGAATTAGAATTTTCTCTGAATGTACTGAACTCCTGTTTCCTTGCTAGGGTTGCATAGAGAGCTAGGGTTACCACTACCGTCGGTAGTGGTAGAAAAAGTGG
The DNA here is from genome assembly GCF_030265055.1 of Doryrhamphus excisus. NCBI lineage: Eukaryota > Metazoa > Chordata > Actinopteri > Syngnathiformes > Syngnathidae > Doryrhamphus > Doryrhamphus excisus. Next base: position 21,615,544 of record NC_080474.1, read on the forward strand.
TAGAAAATGAATGAATGAATATTATTAATATTGATGTCATTTTCTTTGTTTGCGTGCCCAAATTTATACACCTGCCTACTTTTGTACCCCCCCCCCCCCCCGGTCCCCCCATGTGTGACTACAGTGATCGTATCACATGACACCCCTGCTATTTAGTGTCTCACCACCCTTGAGTCCCTCATTCGCCGTCACGTCCTCACCCTCCTCTATGCCCCCCCGCCCCCCATTTATATCTTTACGAGCTTTGACCCACAGACACACTGACCCTGCACACACTCTTAGTCCTAACTTTAATGTGTGTGTGTTCATGTACTGCCCCCCCCCTCCATGTTAGAAAAGGACGTCCCTTTCCAATCCATTTGGTCTAGTTTAAGAACGGCCGACACGAGCTTAACCTGTCAGCAACCAACAGCCGCACTGCAGCAGCTTCTGTCTTAGCTTTCCTTCTCTACAATACCCCCCCCCCCCCACCCCCCCCCCACACACACACATCATCCCCATTTTTCTTCATTTTTTATCGCATGCTTGCTTTCTTTGTGACGTATGAAAGAACAATGAAATGAATTTTACTCAGACTTTCATTTCTGCTTGCATATGGAAAAGATAACGGGCGTGTGTGTGTGTGTGTGTGTGTGTGTGTGTGTGTGTGTGTGTGTGTGTGTGAGAGAGAGAGAGAGAGAGAGAGAGAGAGAGGGGTGAAGACAGATCAGCATTGCGTCATCGCGTTGAGGGGGTGTGTTGGGCGGGAGGTGGGCTTAGCCGGCTGTCAGTCAGTCGGTGACGCGAGGAACACGTGTGACCGTCATGGCTTGGAGGAGGAGGATGCTGCTTCTCCGGCGCTAGGAAGCAGCTTGCTTACCGACCGGTTCACCCGGGCGGAGGATGCCGGTGCTTAGTGTGCGAGTGTGTGTGTCTGTGTGTGCGTGTGTGTGTTGCTGCAGTGGAAGCTGCTGCCGCTGTGTGAATCATGCAGACACACAAACGCACAGTTTTGGATAGGTTAATAATACCGCCGCTGGCTGGACGCCCTGCTTGACCATCTCAACGCCTACCTTCCTTCCTTCCTTCCTTCCTTCCTTCCTTCCTTCCTTCCTTCCTTCTGGCTTTCAACCTGACTCTAAAAATGTCTCAGTACCATTTCATCAAATGCTGTAAGTATCCTCTCCCTGTCCGTGCATGTCCAACTTCCAATGTGTCCTTTTGCATGAATATATGATGTATGGGAATGTGTGCTGCAGACAAATCTTGCAGATGTGTGTGTGTGTGTGTGTGTGTGTGTGTGTGTGCGTGTGTGTGTGTGTGTGTGTGTGAAGTTGACCTGCTGAATTGCGGCAGGTAGCAGCAAAGAGAAAAAAAATAAAAAGACGGCAGGAGCGTCTGGCATATTTTTACCACCCAGACCGAAAGAGAAAGTCATTTCCAAGAGGAGAAAGGTTTTCGAGGAACGTCGGAGATGCGGGGAATTCTGCATGGAAAGTGTAGCCAGCCAGGTTAGGATGATTGACGCCAGGAAAAAAAGCGTTTTCATCAGGGTCGGAGCTGACTGGGAAGTGCTGGCTAGAATCCGGTTTATTAGTTGCAGCCTGCATGGGAGGCTTCACGTTTGATCGATATCTGATAGCCAGGAGATGAGAGAGGAGATGCGGCCATTCACCTTCCATTAGATGACGTCCTCCACGTTCCATCTGTTGGCAGTCATTCATCACCATTCCCTCCTCGCCGCTCGCAGCCACCGCGGATGTTTGGGATCCTTCGGGATCCTTCGGGAATTGACCGTGAAGGTCTTTGGTTTGTTATTTTTACCGGTGGATTTTGCAGCCCCTAAGCCGGCTTTTCCTGTGCTGCTGTTCTGTATAAACGGCACCAACACGGAATGCGAGGATGAAGTTCTCCTGACAATTTTTCAACTATTCCGCAAGTCATTTATAAAATGGACCAAAAATGAGCGGGTTTCACATTGCCTGTAAAAGCCAGCTTTTCCTGTTTTGTTGTTCTGTGTAACAGGCACCAAAATGGAATGTGAGAATTCACAAAAACTAGAACTTTTCAGCCATTCTTGAAAGAAATGAAAGTGAAGTATGAGCAGGTTTCACACGACCTATAAAAGACATCCTTTTTTGTGTTTTTTTTTTGTATAAAAGGCACCAACATGGAATGTCAGAACAAAGTCAACCTGACAAGTTTCAATTTGCTTTATTTATTTATACAGTTATCACATGGAACTTTACCGTTTTAGCATTATCATTCATTCATTCATTTTCTACCGTTTATCCTCACGAGGGTCGCGGGGTGCTGGAGCCTATCCCAGCTGTCTTGGGGCGAGAGGTGGACTTGTGGCCAGCCAATCCCAGGGCACATATAGACAAACAACCATTCACACTCACATTCATACCTATGGACAATTTGGAGTGGCTAATTAACCTAGCATGTTTTTGGAATGTGGGAGGAAACCGGAGTACCCGGAGAAAACCCACGCATGCACGGGGAGAACATGCAAACTCCACACAGAGATGGCCGAGGGTGGAATTGAACTCAAGTCGCCTCGCTGTGAGGTCTGTGCGCTAACCACTCGACCACCGTGCAGCCCATTTGAATCACATTTTAACTATTATTATAAGGGGTTGCGTTCAAAGACATCACATCATAGGAAAACAAAATCAATTCAATATTTTAACTGTAGATATATTTTCTGGGATTTCCAGTCTTACTTGGTGATCATTTCTACTTCCTGTTTTTCTTTGTCTATCTGGTATTTTAGACCACGACTGTCTACACCGGTCTCTAGTTTGGTATTTGGTGTGTCGGGTCATTGTTTCTGATTCCTTTGCCAGGTTCTGTGTGAAAGGCCCAGTTGAATAGATGCCTGATTTACTGTGATGGCTCTGATGTGCCAATTTCTACGGTATGAGAAAGAGCCTATTGATTGATGATTTGGATCGATCTTTACTGTCGGGTGTCGTCAGCCTCAGCTCCGGAGCTCCCGGCCATTCCATAAAAGTGGAGAACGGCTCTTCAATTACGTCTAACCTTCAGCACTTTTTTCAACTTTCATTAAGCGTGCGACATTAACGAGGCCATTTGTATTACTTGATTCCCTCACCAACAATCCAACCCCAAGGCAGCTTCTTGGTTTTACCTCCAATGGCCATCGCCAGCACATATGCTACCATCTCATGTACGCATAAATACGCTGTACCATGTGATGTTTGTCATACGCCCGCTAGTTTATGACCGCGATGCCGACTGTAGCCTTGAGTGGGGTGACCGTGTGAAGGACGTGCGCTAAGTGGGCCGAGCCAAGGAAATGATGATTGTCAGGGAGTTAAGGCGGAGTGAAAGGTCTGTGGACGTTCTTGCTTTGGTTAGGTTCTGTGATTCACACGAGGAGGTATGAAACATCTCCGTTCCTGCGGTTATTGTTATCGCTTCCTCCAGATTTCTGCTCGCAAATATTCCCATGGCAAATATTCCCATGGTTGTTCTCCCAGGGCCCTGAATCAATTGCAACTGGACTGTCTTTGAGAAAAGACGTTTGGACCTTCATCAGTTCATGCTCAATGACTAGATAGGACAAACACTAGTCGGACTAGATAGAACAGTTCTAGTCAAACCCATTTCGTATCCATTCGCCCTTCCTTCGGGAAGTCGTCTTTGGAAAAACAAGCGTGATAAAAATATCTTGAATCAACACAAATAGCTGTGGACCTTTGAAACATGGAGGGTAAAGTCGTCATCCAATCAGATTGCAGCACAGTTTGAACTTCGACCTTGCTCTTATGACACGAAAGCATAAAATAACGTTTTATAACTCCTGAGACGTACAAATTCATACATGTTGGAGGATCTGCACGAATATTGAAGGTCCTCAACGCAACCCCCTCGGCGGCCATCTTTGATGTACAGTATACATCTCCTGACCCAAAATTAGAGATGACCCATCTTTTTCAGACCGTTACCATGAATACAATATCAATGCAGCACTTACGGTTAATTAGTTAGCCGCTATGTAACGCCCTGTTATTCATCGTCTCCCATTGCCGTCATTGTGTTGACATTTTCTTGTGATGTCTGGCACGGGTGGATCATTCGCTAATGATCTGTGCACTCAGGATGATTGGATTGGAGAGCCGGCCAAGGCTGGTCATGTACGATACATATATCTGTACGGTAGCAAAACACCAGAATGGATGCTAAATATAGTAACATACACTTACTGCTTCTGTTACCTTTCTATTGCATTCCGAATGCACACTGGACTCGGACAAAATGCTCCTTGGACTTGTGGTGGAAAGATGGCCGTGCTAAAGCGATGGCCTATATCAATATTGATAATGGATGTTGCAGCATCATGAATTGTTGATACAAGGCAGGCTTTCATGTTGTTTGAGTGCTGATGCATTTGAGCAGGTAGTGGTATAGTCCAGTATTCCATCCAGCCAGTCCGGTACCGATACCTTCTGTTTTTAGTTGGCACAGGCTGTAGCTGGGTTGGTCTTTCTATGTGGTGTACTTCTGTTTCTATTCGCATAAAGTTCATATTTTAATAAGTTCATGCAAAACCAATCACTTCTCTTTAGCCACCTCACAGTTTGATTCGACTGCCGTTGAACGTCCATAACTCAAACATTAAAATAACAGTTACAACATATATAGCCTTCCAAAAACTATAACTTTATTTTATTTGTTGTTTTTTGTCATATTATGACGTAAACAATAACATTTTATATATTTCAACTTAATGCTACTAAAATGATGTTTTATTCTTATATTACTCTATTATTGTCATAAAATTATCTAATTTAATATATAACATAATAAATTAAAAAAATTATATAATAATATATTTCATATATAAATTATTTTTTGTTACATTGCACCTTTTTTCTTTTATTCATTCATTCATTCATTTTCTACCGCTTATCATCACTAGGGGTGCTGGAGCCTATCCCAGCTGTCTTGGGGCGAGAGGCGGGGTACACCCTGGACTGGTGGCCAACCAATCCCAGGGCACATATAGACAAACAACCATTCACACTCACATTCATACCTATGGACAATTTGGAGTGGCTAATTAACCTAGCATGTTTTTGGAATGTGGGAGGAAACTGGAGTACCCGGAGAAAACCCACGCATGCACGGGGAGAACATGCAAACTCCACACAGAGATGGCCGAGGGTGGAATTGAACTCGGGTCTCCTCGCTGTGAGGCCGTGCCCTTTTTTTCTTTTAATATTAAAATGTTATTCTTGCTGATTTTTCCATTGTTGTTTTTTATAATATGCCGCAGGCTATTAAATAACCTTCGGCCTGGAAGTGACCCGGGGCCATACTTTGGACACCTGTGATTTAACCAAAGCAAACACACCAAGTTTGAATGCACCTCCAGTAATATAACAAGTCAGCAAAAGATCCCGTGTTTTTTTTTTAATAGGAAGATGAAGTGCCATTTTATTGTGCAAGGCAGTAGGCTGATTGTGTTTGTTTGTGTGTGCTTGCACCTTCCACAGTTGAGGTGTTCAAGGAGAATGAGGCAGAAAACACCTGGCATGAACACGAGTAAAATGACTGCTTCTTTGTTTGCAATGCCAACACAAAAGACTGGTTTTACATGTCTAAACAGAGCAGATGGTACTGCTGTATTGTGTATTGTGTTTGTGTATTGTGTGTGTGTATGTGTGAATGAACATGCAGGGATCTGTAGTAGGAAAGTCCGACCACTTTATTGGCCTGCCTGGATGGTTTTATGCAAATCTGCTGAAATCTAGTCCAAACACACGTGCAGCAACAGTCTTTCCACCTGACAAGTAGACAGATGAGAGTCATGGAAGAACCTAACCAGATGTTGAGACCGAGACACTTAAACACAACAATGGTGTCCTGCGGTTGTCGTGCAGACCAGTATGATCAGATAAACCAGTACAAAGCAAAGAGTGCCTGGGATGTCTCGCTGGTCCTTTGGACTGGCTGTGACCCAAAGTCATTACCTCGTAAATGAATTTTCACCTTAATCATCACCTTCTGTCACTCATAATTGTCATATATCTTAGCGTAAAATCTGTCTGGTCTCGGACTGCAGTTTCCAGATCCTTCTGTGACAGAGTCCTCCATCTCGTAGCACCGCCAACATTTTGAATCAAAACCGGAGTGAATGTACCGTTCCAATGTTTTTGATGTTAACTGAAAAAAAATGCTAACCGGGGCGTGTGATAACCGAGGTTCCACTGTACTTAAAAACTCAACACGGGCCCAACTTATGTCATTTTTTAGGTAGACCAAGCCACTATCCATTTCCTGTTTCTCTGTCATCACTAAAGTACATTTGGTGTGTAGTTTGCGACTGATCTCTGTGACTACGCTGTCATCTGCTCTAGTTGTTTACCTGTGGACCGCGTGATGTGAGGCTGTTTGTATGATGCCTACAGAGAGATTGGCTGCTTAGCAAGAGAGTTTCTTCTCTGTGTTGGGATTAGAGAGAAGACAAGAGCATGGTGATGCTTCCCAAACCTCCAGAGGTCTTAGCAGTCGAAGCAGTCGTGTGTTTTATTTGACATTAGTACTTTTAGCGATTTACTCTCCCTTACCAGGACGATCTTGTCCTTGTGTCTTGTCACCAGGCTGCTTCCAGCTATGTAACGCATTTCGTCACAACATGGAGATCGACCAGTGCCTGCTGGAGTCCCTGCCCATTGGGCAGCGCCAGCGGGTGGTCAGGAGGATGCGCTGCGACCAAATACGGGCGTATTACGAGAGGGAAAAGAACCTCCAGCAGCGCCAGCAGGGCTCAGGGGTCAAAGTCAGAGGAGTCCCACCTGGCAACCGAAAGTCGAAACAGCAAGTCCGCTTCAGCTTGACCGATGTCTTACAGGACGCCATCGTTCGCCATGACGACAAAGAAGGTGTGTGTTTTCATTGCTCTTGTGTGCAGAATAAACATCTGACACTGTCCGGGTTCCAAACAACGGAGGCCGACTGCTCCGTCTGTGTGAACAGGTGATAGCTAGCTCTTGGCACGCTTTCAACCACAACACGGCTGTATTCAGATGGCCTGGATGTTTGACTCCCATTAAACCAAGAGTCAGTCACACAAACACATCCTGCTTGATGGCAACCATGTTTTTTAACCAATCTTGCTCAAATTTTGCAGACATGCTCGTAATTCCCCCTAATAATAAAAAAGACCTTAAACCTTAGACCTTATATTAGGAAAGCAGGAAGTGAACAAATGTAACAGTTAGTGATTGTAAAAGTACCAGATGGAGGGGTAGGATTTAATAAGCTTTGCTTCTTCCTACTCCTTTTGGACATGTGGAACTGGGAACTGATTATGGGATGCACTCAATTGGAATCTGATGCATGTTCAAATGAAATTAAACCATTACCATTACCATTACCATTACCAAATCAATCGCCTCCATCCGACCCCATCTACATCCATAAACCTCCTCTTTGGACTTCCTCTACGCCTCCTACCTGGCTGCTCTAAAGACAGCATCCCGATACTAAAATATTCACTATCTCTCCTCTGGACATGTCTCAACCATCTCAGTCCAGCCTCTCTGACTTTATGTCCAAGGCCTCTAACAGGTAATGTTCCACTGATGGATTAGTTCCTGATCCTATCCATCCTGGTCACTCCCAATGAGAAGCTCAGCATCCTCATCTCTGCTACCTGTCTTTTCCTCATTGGCGCAACCTGGCTGGTCTCACCAGTCGTGGGTACCTTTCCTTTCATTTTAGCAGATGCATTCATGAGTCCTGATGTCAGTCGTCACCAAAAGGAAAAACTGGAAGCCTTATTCTTATTCTAGGAAGCCTCTCCACCTTGGGAATATTTCCATGCGGGGGACAGAAAGGACTTTTCTCGTGTGCCTGTCAATGTTCATCAAGTCTGCTGACGACTTTGAGAATTTCCTTCTGGCAGACACTTGATCAGATTCACCGTTGGTCTGCTCTGGCCGCCATATTTGCTGGAGAACATGCTTGGCTGGAGATCCCTGCCAGTGGAGGCCAGTGGAGGCCAGCTGCCAGCGTACATTAGAGGGGCTGTCCCTTGGAACATGATTGGCATGGACTGGACTTAGAAAAATCCGTTTGTTCATAGGCGAAGAGTTAAAGTATTATTTTAGCATTTTCCTGCTGCTTTGACTTCTTCTGGTCGTTCTGCAAGCATGTGATAGGATACGCCTGGGGCTTCAACCCTCCCTGGGGTAATGTGTGAGCATTTCTGGCTTTTTCGCAACGCACGACATGCATGTTTAAAGATAACAGGGAAATGTACAAACAGCGCCGGTATGCCTTGCAGATACTCGGCTCGATGGGGCTCAAAGTGTAATTAAGGGGATTTGCATTTGTGACTGATTAACGATGCATGACTTCATCAGAAAGGCAGCCTCACCGATGGGATGCATAAGCACTGACTTCCTATTCGGAATCATGCAAGGATGTCTTCTTTTGGACATGTGGAACTGGGAACTGATTATGGGATGCACTCAATTGGAATCTGATGCATGTTCAAATGAAATTAAACCATTACCATTACCATTACCATTACCATTTAAATTACAAGCAGGTCGTTATGTTCCCTGACATAAAAAAAACCTGCAACCTTAAAACCAACGTTTGTAGCGACCCGTGACTATGATGTAGCGTTACGCTTCTATTAAATAACGATGATGACAATTCAGGGTTCTCCTGCTTATTAGAGGCGCCATCGACCGTTCTCGTTTGCTTCAAGTAGCTGCTCTGTTCACGAGTGAGAAGCGAGACAGGAAAGCCAAAACATTATCCAATTCCCTGGTAGCTCCTTAAATCTTAGATGAGCCTTAATTGGTGCTGAGCCCTCGCAGCGTATGAAGGAGATGAAGACTAATTGCTGTGATTGACTCCAATGTTTATTTGTATCCCAACAATATTACACTATGGAGGCCATTAGACGAATGAGGAAACGGAGACTGTGGAGTGTTCTTTTGCTCTTGAAATATATTCAGGTATATTTGCTTTTATATTCCATATTTGGATTTGTTAATAACAGCTATATCCTTGTATTCCAGTGCTGCGTCTCCTGAAGGAAGGAGCCGACCCCAACGCTCCCATTTCCTCCGGGGGTTCTTTGCTACACCTGGTAAGGCGCATGCATGGATAATGGATGAAAGTGAAAGTAACCTTAAAGTGAGTCTAAACAGCATGATTAACACCAGGGCAACAGACCTTTACTTCCTTGAAAGTAGCAGTGAGAAGCTAGCTGTAAAAACGTCCTCAGGAAGAAACAAGCTAACAGTGGAACCTCTGTTAGCATACGTTCAAAATACTCCAATGTTTTGCCTTGGTTTATGCACACTTGTGTTATTAATAACCGGCATGAGTTCAACTGTGTTCTTTGTGGTCTTATCACAAAACGTCTTTGTTAGCAGCCTGTTAGCTTGCTAATACGTGGAAACAGGAACCGAACGTCAGCTCCATCTGCTAACTAACACAGATACACAAGTCTCAAAATGTAAACACAACACATTTTTATAATTTTACCATTATGATTTGCATGCATCAAAAAAAATCTAAATGCATATAAATGATTAAAAAAAAGAAATAAAAATTAAAAAAATGTGTTTTGTGCTAACTTTTCTGACTTTCTGGAACGGATCTACTGGATTGATATTATTTTTCACGAGATACATTGATTTGGTTAGAGTACATGCCAGTTTGAGTTGGACCTTCTGGTACAAATGAACTAATTCGCTACCAAACCCAACCGCTAGCTCCGAAAGACGTATTTACACGTCTTTTACGTTTTTTTGCGCAAGACACAACATTTTTAAAATAGAGTTTTACGCCAAAAAAAATGGCTACGAGGAGGCAGAATTGCATTTTATAAGACCTTGGCATGCATCTTTGCCCTGTAAAAGGCATAAAAAAGTGCATGCGTTCATTGGAAAAAAAATTAGAAATAGTTTATTTGTAAAAAAAAAAAAAAAAAAAAAAAAAAATGTTTCAATGTAAAATAAGCATGTTTTGTGTTGTTTATGTTGTGACATTGTTGTTTAGGCATTTGTGTCAAGAATTTTTTTTTTTCTCAAGATGTTGGGATTTCCCGATATTATCATTATCGGTCGGCATTAGTATCATGTAAATCAATATTTTTTAAATGCTGTGTACAACACATACGTGTTCATTACGCCACGGGAGATGTGTCATGGTACACCTATCAGTCAAAATCATGAAAAATTCCCGGTACTGAGAGGGACGGCTTTTGAAAAATGTCTGGGATTGAATGAGTTAATGACGCCAACCAAGGTTCCACTGTACATACATTTTATGGGCAAAAGTATTGGGACATGCTACTATGATACAGACATGAGCGTTGAGCGCATGAGTTGAATCGAAACGCGATAACAAAGAATGGAGGTGATCGAGGAAGATGAACAAGAGATTCATTTTATCCATGAGGAGACTGAGGGCAGCAAAGTGGACACTGTGGAGTGCAATACTACATGCTTTGAGTCCTGGCTGACCTGGCCGGTCAAGTTTGTCCCAAGACTTTTGTCCATATTTGATTGCATAGAATTCAGTGTCAACTGTCGATCCAATGCCAACATTTTGCAGTGCGCTCGCCACGACAACGTGTTTGCGGCAGAGGTCCTGCTGGAGCGAGGCGTGAGCGTCAGCCTGCAGGACGAGGACCTGTGGACGGCGCTGCATGTAGCATGTGTGTGCGACCACCCTGACATGGTGCTGCTTTTACTGCTGGTGAGAAACACGTGCTAACCCATGCTACAACAACCCGTACAAGCAGGGTGGATATATTTCACTGTGTTGCATGCTACAACAACCACTCACCATAATAACCACATGCACGGGAAAGCTAAGGCAAAATAATGCCTTTGGAATTAGCCTTGTCTCATAATCCGGTTTTAGGTGAGGAAAACACAGATTTCTGGTCTACTTGTGCTCCTTGGGTCCTTAAGTCAACATCTGCGGGGGGAGGGCAACTGGACCGACACATCAGTGGCGTTGTTGATTAGACCCAAAGAAACTTGCTTCTCGTACGGCTTGATTTTGTTCATTGAGTATGTGTGACGACGGAGAGGTTCCACAGGGATCATGGATGTGTTTGATGAGTTGCCAGAGGAGGACATGGAATTTTCCATGCATGAGTTTTCATTCCCAACTAACGATTGAATACCGCCATACCGGTACACATAATGTCATCGTATGGTCATATCACCTCGTACTTCGGTACGGGACAAAAAATAAAAAAAACTTAAACTGTATTATAGAAAGCAGGAAGTGAACAAATGTAAGGGGTAGGATTTAATAAGCTTTGCTTCTTCCTACTCCTTTTGGACATGTGGAACTGGGAACTGATTATGGGATGCACTCAATTGGAATCTGATGCATGTTCAAATGAAATAAAACCATTACCATTACCATTACCATTACCATATTATTTGGCATTCATTTAAAAAAATGACATCAGGAGGTTGCCCACAGCCATTTTTGACCCCTCCCATGGGGGTCACGGGGGTATGCTGGAGCCTGGACTGCTACCACAGACAGATTCATACCTATGGACAATTTGGAGTCGCCAATCATCGACCTAATGTGCATGATTTTGGACTTTGGAGGGAATGCGTCCCTCATTAAAGTTAGTCTGGATCAGTACCGTAGTCTCATTAATGTAACATGACTGACAACATTGAGGCAAAAGACATTGTGTTGCATTTTGACTCAGCTACCATAAGTGTAACTGTAAGCCCTGTATGAAAGGGGTTAAAAATAGCCTCCTCCAAACTGGTGCTGGTGCTTTTCTCCTCCAAAGCGTGCAGCTGCTGCCTTATCGGAGCTGGAAATGAGCGCTTTCTCCTCCGCATTTGATGGCTTTCTATTTTAATGAGACGTGGAAACCAGGCCTCACCAGACGGGCCTGATTAGGAGCCTTATCTTTAATTGCGTCTATTGTGTCTTTGTCTTCTCTTCTATCCATCATCCTCGTCATTGCTGACTTATGCTAACAGTTGCTAACCGACATGGAGGATTTCTAACACACGCTCCTCCTTTAAAGCTTCAAAAGATCAGGTGATGGAGACAGGAGGTGTTCCCATCCTCTCAAGCCTCTCAAAAACCACCAGTGGGGACTCGGAGAGTTGTGGAATTGACCCACTTTCCGTGCTCGTGACGGATGAATTTGAAACGTCTGAATTTCCACCCACTCTTTTGAAGTTGGCGGTTAGCAGCCCGCGGCCGCTGGCGAATAACCAATAGAAAGAACCGTAGCATCCACCCGTCATCTCCATCCCCACAAGCATCACGGCTGTGTTGTTCATCAAAGCGAGCAGGTCCGGGTCAGAAGTCAACTTGTTAACCCCTCGGTGGTCCGCCCACGCCAACTCATTTGTATCTGTCATCGCTTGTCATCGCTTATCATCGCTTATCATCGCTTATCATCGCTTATCATCGCTTATCATCGCAGCACAGACGTAAAACTAATGCCTCCGCATCCCGCTCCACTTTGTCATAATTCCCTCGAAACCCCCCCGCCCCCCCTCCCCGTCGCATGGCGGCACAATAACAACACAGCTACTGCTTTTGTGGTAACGCAGTCACTCTCAGGAGGTTTGGACTTCAGGCAGTTTTATCTTCACACGCTTTCTGTATATGACGCCAAGGGGAACCAGTGACCTCTAACACTGTATTTTTCATACGGACATAATAATAATAATAATAATAATAATAATAATAATAATAATAATAATAATAATAATAATAATAATAATAATAATAATAATAATAATAATAATAATTCATTAATTTTCTACCACTTTTCCTCACAAGGGTCACGGGGGTGCTAGAGCCTATCCCAACTGTCTTCTGGCGAGAGGCGAGAGCCAATCCCAGGGCACATATAGACAAACAACCATTCACACTCACATTCATACCTATGGACAATTTGGAGTGGCTAATTAACCTAGCATGTTTTTGGAATGTGGGAGGAAACCGGAGTACCCGGAGAAAACCCACGCATGCACGGCAGTTACAGTTTGTAAAGAAATATAAGAATTCCGAAACTGAATCTTTCCAAAAATTCTTAGCTAATATTCCTTTGCACAGTTTCCAAAAAGTTCCATTTAACAAAACACATAGTGTGGACAAGCCCTATGGAGAATTTGATGTTAGCGGAAGTGCTCGTTGTCGTGTTCTGTAAGCGTGGATTATTGTTGTCCACTATCACAGCTGATTCCCACATCATTTCATCCCAGTGACTCAATGTGTGCGTGTGTGTGTGTGTGTGTGTATGTGTATGTGTGTGTGTGTGTGTGCGCATGTGTGTGAGCATGGCCAACAGCAGTATCAAACTGTGATAGCCGCATCCGTGCATCCGGACCCGCCATTGACTGGGTTTCACTGGGCCTGGAGGTGAATGAGTGGGTTTGCTTTCCAGCCCACTAAGTGCCACAAACACTCAGGACCGCACAAAAAAAGAAGGCGAACGAGACGAGCAGTCAGCTTTATGAGGAGGGTGATTGGTGTTGGGGGGGGAGGGTCGGCATAAATCTAAGCTAAGTCGATGGTGACTTCCAGTTTAACGTAAGGACTGGTTCCTTGGGCCTTTCGCTAATTTGGTGACTTCTACTTTCCAGAGGTGGGAGGGAGCAGGTCATCTTTTTTATCATTCTGAAATACTTCTCAGGTCTTTAATCTCAAGTCTAGAGGCAAGTTTCAAGTAAAGATGTGCAAGTCCAAGTCAAGTCTCAAATCAAAACAAGACGTGTTGATTCAAGTCAAGTCTAAAGTCATAGGCTTGACATTTTCGAGTCCTGACAGCTAGGAGACCAGGGTTCGATTCCCCCTCGGCCATCTCTGTGTGGAGTTTGCATGTTCTCCCCGTGCATGCGTGGGTTTTCTCCGTGTACTCCGGTTTCCTCCCACATTCCAAAAACATGCTAGGTTAATTAGCCACTCCAAATTGTCCATAGGTATGAATGTGAGTGTGAATGGTTGTTTGTCTATATGTGCCCTGGGATTGGCTGGCCACCAGTCCAGGGTGGACCCCGCCTCTCGCCCCAAGACAGCTGGGATAGGCTCCTTCATCATCGTCGACCTTCATCTTCAGAAGCACTCTTGAGGTCAAAGTTCACCAGTAACCAAATCAGTGATTTGATTGGAGCAAACCACATGGAGTCACACCAATCAACCATTTGTTTATTTTTTTGTTCAAATGTCCTCATGACGCTGAACTTGGTATTCTTGGCGTATATTAGTCTTCGCGTATAACCCCTCTTGAGACCTGGAAGAGATGCTTTGTTATATAATGAATATATCTATGCACACACACGTATAACGAGCTCCTAATATATTTAACAAAAAATGTTCTATGCTAATGGGTTCTTTGTGTTAATATGCAAATTACAATCCTTCACCTTGGCGCAGGTCTGTGTCCTCCTGGTTATCTTTGTGGTCCTTTGTTAGCACCTCCTCCACCACACAGGACAGACGGGTGTGCTTTTACACTTTATCAGCCATAAAACAGAAGAAAAAGCGTTGTAAATCTGTGATAGGTATATTTATATTTCATTACCAGACCAATCCCAGGTGCATGAATCAATGTTTGCAGCTTTCCTGCACCCTTTGCCACTCGGGGGAAACCTCACAAATCTATTTGCGCTTCAACCGGCTCATTAGAATTCTATTAACTGCCCATGTCCAATAAGGGTCCCCACTTAGGGACCACCCCTCGACCCTGGTGACAGACCTGGTCCAGTGATGGTCATTATTACCTCAGCTTGTCTTTTATGGCGTAGTCGTTGGCCAGTGTCTTACCGTGTATATATGACTTTTACTGCACAGAACAAGCCGAGCGAGAACGTTCTTCATCATAGTTTAACAGCTAATGAATACCACGGAGTTCCTCCAAGGAGAAGACATCTATCATAACCACCTTAGCGAGGCGTTAATGGCGCCTGCGGCCCAAGTGAAAGCCTGCATGCTGTCTCGCACTCCAACCGAGGGCTCGCTACTCACGAGGGATCCTGGTCCAGTACATGCACATTCATCTTGTCACCAGCCTGGACCCGAGGTGGACTCCTAATCTTTTATTTAATGAGATCTTCAATTGACTGGACGGTATCTCCTGCAGTGCGGGGGTCTTTAAGCTTTTCCCTCTGAGGGCCACGCTTGAATGTTTTGTAAAGCGGCACGTGGAGATACGCTAAGGGGTTATATACAGTACATTTACAGTACATGTACAGTACGTTATTAGTATGGACAAGGTCTGTTTATTCCAATTTTGACTTTTTATTTTCCAAATATTTCACCGTTCTTCTTCCATGAATGTCATCAATTTTCTTTTTGTTATATTATGACTTTATTCCCATAATATTATCTTTCTACCCAAACTACTTTTCTAAAAATGACAACCTTATTCGTTTTTTTTAGAAATAATGCTAAAAATATTTCATTTATTAACAGTTCTATGCTAATAAAGTGACATTATTTTCCCTCGTAATATTATATTTTCTTAAAATTGCGCCTCTTTCCCTATTACAATACAACTTTTTTCTCTTCATGTTTTGACATTACTGTTTAAACATTTTTATTTTTATTTGTTTTGTATGTCTGCTGTTTTTCTTGTCAATTTTCTTCTCAATATTATGACTCCATTCTCATAATATTTTGATTTTTTTCTCCTTCATCAGCAACTTTTTTTTCCAAAGTTTGGTGTTTTGTTTTGTTTTCTCATATCACAGTATTACATCTTCTTTTAAAAATTATAAAATGGTACCAAAATAGTAGCCAATGCTAATCGTAACAAAGTATATATTATAACATAAAGATATTACAATGTTATTGTTGTTAATTATGACGTGTACAACTTTTGTATTTCAATATTTTGACTTTATTGTTATAATATTTTTTTTAATTTTTGCCTTTTTTTTCTTTGTTGTTTTCTTCTTGTATTTTTGTATTCTGAAAATGGCTACGCTTTGGACAGCCCTGTACTCGGGTCTTGAGTATATATGGAGTATATATGGAGGAAATCATAGAAATAATCTGTTTTAGGGTGAAACTATCGCTATCTTAAACTTTTTTAGCTCGTGTTGAAAAATTCGACGTTGTCTTGTCTGCTTCCTCTAAAAGCCAAAGAAAAAGCACCATTGTGGTGAAATTGTGCAACCACCAGGGGAGCATGACTTTTGAGGCTCCACTTTTCCATGAGATGTTACCTCTGAAATGTCACAGAAATTCTGCTCGTTGTCTCATTGCACTTTTTTCTTTACTCTTGAAGGCCGGGGTTAATGTTCTCCTGCAGGACGTGGACGGTCACATTCCTCTGGACTACGCCTCAGAAGAAAGCGAGAGCCGTTATATTCTTCAAAAGCACTTGGAGGAAAGCGGTAAAGCCACCTTTGCCTGCAGCCCCCCCCCCCCCCCCCCATGGTTCCTATTTGTGCCATTAATGATCATTTCCAGTCCGATGCTGCAGATTGCCATTGACTAGTTAGGTAATAGGTGACTTGTAATTGCAGCCCTGGGATCAAATCTGGTTGTTATGGAGATAATGTAGATGATCCTCCATAGGCCATCCAGGAAGCTGCAGAACATGAAGAGCTGTGAAGAGCCTACTGTACAAATGCACACGCACACACGGTGTCGTCCTGGCTACTTCACTCTGCTTTTGTTAGCCCATCCCTGACATGATCAAACCCCTTTGCAGTCCTCTTACGCAACCCCCCCTTAACGACTACAACCACCATGCAACACATGGCGTGCAGGGCCCCTGTTGCTATGGAAACGTTGCTTCTTTCCCTTTATCCACATCAGGTTTCCGGGGGAAATGAATGGCCGTGTACTTCTGCTGAGTGTCTTTAGTGCGCCCGTTTAACCCCGACATACTATACTGAAATATTCCAACTTATGTGTAAACTCACAAAACTAAGTAGCTTGTTGTTTGTTTGTTTGTTGTTTATTATAAATCAACGTTTATGATCAACTCCTATCAAGTTGGATTTGTAGCTAGCAGGAAGTCCTTCTAAGCACTTGGTAGTGTGACCAAACACAGCCGAGTGGGCGTGCCTGGAGGCGGGCCGTGGGTGGAATACATTAAAACAAACCATTTTCGTGGGAAGCACGAAATCCAAAGAAATAGGTGCAGATTCTGGAAGCACTAGAAAGCTTTGTGTGCTGGTTATTGTGTGTAGCTGCTCTATAGGAGTCAACAACTCAAAGTGCCAAAAAATGAGCTTAATTCAACAAATCTGTTGGGCCACAACTCACAAAACAAAATTGAAATATAAAAAAATACTTTGAAACTAACAATTTTTATAAATATATTCTAAATATATATAAATAAATATGATATATTACTCATATTGTATTTTAAAATTATTATTATTTTGAAATTATTGCCACGTTAGCTCTCGGAAAACGAAGCGCAATACACATAAAGATTGATTGACGGCTAATGGACACCCGTCACTGCAAACAGCTTCACTCAGCTCAACAATGTCTGAGATTATGTTTGAGATGTTTGTCGTTTTTAACGACTAACACGACGTCCGCCATGTTTGCTCGTCAGGCGTGGATGTGTCGTCTATCCCCGCCATGAGGACGCAGAGATCCAACGCCATGCTAGCTGACGTTAGGCAGCTCGTAGCCGCGGGGGCAGATCTCAACCAGCCCGGTGACGACGGGGTCACCTTGGTAAGTCTCCGAGTGTCCTGGCTACTTTTGGCTGCTACAGACCCAACTTACAGGACGCGCCTGTCTTTGTGAAGCTCCATATAGCGTGCGCCAGTGGCTTTCGGGATGTGGCGGCTGTGCTGTTGGACAACGGGGCCGACCCTCATCCTGTGGCCGACAACTTTTGGACCCCTCTCCACTTGGCGGCTAAATATGGAAAGGTAAAAAAAGCCCCAATGGCTCCATTGATCCTACGTCATAATGAGGGAATTATTGACGAATGGTTCCTGTGAGGAAGTCGCCTGGAGTCACTCTGCACACTTTCTGATAAAGCGCGCCTTTTGGCGCTATCGATCCCGGGCTGCACCGCGTATGGATTTTGCAATTGCGTTTTAGATTGGCTCTCTCAAAGTTGGAGAGAACATTTTACTGATCAAATGGGAAGAGAAGAGGCTGATATGATCTGATGGTAGGAAGGAAAAGTACAGAATCATATTCCAAATCTTGCTGATGGTGATTTTTAATTACTGTACATTTCTGGGCTTCGGGGCTGTCTGCTGACAAAGAGATTATTTGCATATTTAGGATAACTCTGGACTTGTCTGACTGCTGAGTTGGCACTTTTTTATCTTTCCTACAAGAATGTACTTTTTTTTTAATCATAAACTCTCAATACAACAATTTTTCCCAAAGAGTTTTCTACTTAAGATACCACGCTTCAGTTATGAAACAAAATGCATTCTTTACCTTGGTTATGTGGTTGCTACCCAAAACAGCAACACCCACCCAGGCATTGTGTGGATTGATATTTTTAGGACTGCACAATATTTCATTTTTCCACGCCGATACAGGAAATGTCCTGCTTCTCAAGACCAATATTGATAAACGATAACTTTTTATAGCTACAAAACAATGGCTAGTTAGCACTACTACAGTCATGGTAAAAAATCCATCCATTTTAATGCCTGGTACAACTACATTTTCATATTATGATGTCAAATGGTCAGATCCCTGTCTCCACAATACCCAGCAAGCTCATCAAAACGTCTGATTCCCTCGTCTTCCTTTTCTCTCAAGCAAACTTGGCCATCACCATCATTATTTACAGCGGGATCTTGAACGCTGCTCCTTTCTATGTAATTAAAAGTGAATTTCCTTCAGTGTATGACGTGGCTACATCCAATAGCAGGAAGTGAACAAATGTAAGAGTTAGTGATTGTAAAAGTACCAGATGGAGGGGTAGGATTTAATAAGCTTTGCTTCTTCCTACTCCTTTTGGACATGTGGAACTGGGAAACTGATTATGGGATGCACTCAATTGGAATCTGATGCATGTTCAAATGAAATAAAACCATTACCATAACATTTTATTGGAGAACCAAAACGTGACCTTAAACAGGTTACTTTAGTTACAGTTCCTTTACCCCCTCCCACATCCACCCCCACCCCACCCCACCCCACGGCATACAGTTGGATTTCTGTCCTTTTGGTGCCATATGACATCATAGCTGCAGGCTGATGTGAGGCCATAACAAACGGTTGCCTGGAAACGCCGTCAGCCAAGTGTAACTTTAGCTGAAGCATTAACCCCCCCACCCCCAACGCCCCCCCCCCCCCCCCGTGCAATCTTGCATACACAGCCCAGACTCACCCTTTAAGAAGACGTATGACCCTATTACCGTGGCTAATTAAGCGCCACTCTCCTGCTATTGAGATAAGTGAGCCCACTGGTGACCCTTCCAAGGAAGACTATTCCAATGTCGGCACAGTATTCCAATAGGACCGTATGCATGGGAAGGGATTAAAAAGGCCTTTTAATGACATGGTTAGAGCTTAGTCCCTTTGGGTTTGCATGAAGGTACCTGGGAAAGATGTGGGAAGATTCATGTCCACATCTAACAAATCATAAACTGGGACAAGGATATGCTACTCGATCACTGGATCCAGACGATGATAAACTGGGACAAGGATATGCTACTCGATCACCAGATCCAGACGATAATAAATTGGGACAAGGATATGCTACTCGGTCACCGGGTCCAGATGACAATAAATTGGGACAAGGATATGCTACTCGGTCACTGGGTCCAGACGACCTTTTTCTTGGTTCCTCCTGGGTCCACCAAAAGGTTGTGATCTTGGTCTGCGAGTGACGCATTATCAGTATTTATAGGGTGTGAGCACAGCTGACGGTGTTTGGACTGGTTTTGAACAGCTGCTACACAGAGCGAGTCCATGTGTGTTGGGAGTCCTGAGTCAGCCTATTTTCTATCATGGAAGGCTTCAAGATGCTCATCAAAGTGTCGTACTTTTATTGGTGGCTATGAAAGTTTTTTGGCTAGTAAAATACACTAGGCAAACACATACTAAAATGATACGAAAATGAAGTCGGGTTCAAGGTTCAAGGTTCAAGGTTCAAGGTTTGGTACTGTATGGAAGTAGGAGACTTTAACAAGCTCTGGTAATGGCTGGACTCCCCACAGTGGATCCTTCATCAGGGTCATCGGTTCATTCCATCAGGTCTGACTCAGGTTTTCCAATAACAAATCATGTAAATCCAATCATTAGCCACGTTTACATGAGGGGTTTTTCTCTTTCCGAATGGAATCTTTCCGAATGACTTGGAAATGACTGGAAAGGAATATTCCAATTTGTTGTCTCCATGTGCCGCTATAATCAACCAGAATAGTCAATGGGGCATGCCCAGTAAAACGTAAACACCAACATCACGTGATACCAACTTCCTGGAGTTTTTCTTCCACTTGTTGGAATAACTCCGTATTGCCAGTTTTTCCTTCGTCCAGTCTTGAAATTTAGTTTGAATCAAAACCAAACTTTCCTTAGCAGTCCAGTGCCGATTGCTGGCCTCCATTTTTTTTAATGGAAGAACGTCTGGAGCTGCAAAAACTACTGTTTTTGTCTTATCTTGGAAACTATATCCAATCTGCATGTCTGACATATTTAGTTGTCTTTACTGGTGACCAAAACCAAAGGAAATGTCACTACTTTTGTGTGTATACCATGTAGGGAATTGGTACGTTCTGGACCGTACCAACTTCTTGAATGAGCTGTAGTAGCTGCTACTCCAGGGAGGGTGAAAACACACATAAGAGTGTGACAGATGACGATACAATGAAAGACAGATAGAAGGTCAAAGGTGACAGCCGCTGTCACAGAAATCAACCCTGGCGACTCGCTTCCTCCACTCGGACATGTGATGGCTCATGATGAGGAGCTTCTTGTTCGTTGGAAGAGTCTAATACGGTGCATGGATCATGAAATATACATACAGTATATTGACCACAGCCAGCTACACTTTAGTAGTAAGTATAGTAGTATAGTAGTAAGTATTTAGTGTGTTTCCTACTCGCTAACACGCCATCCAGCAAATTGGAAGTGAATGTTTATTCCATCTCCATTACAGACAAGCATCGTTAGTCAACTCCTGAGGCATGGTGCCAACCCCACCCTGGTGAACTGCAACCAAGACAAGCCCTCAGGTAACACACACACACACACACACTACACACACTACACACACACACTACACACCTCGACAAGGCAGGCTTTGAGTAAACAAAGCCTTAATAAAGCAAAGAAAAGAAAGGTCTATCACCTGAATCAGCCTACGCTTTAACAATCACTGCTCGTGTTAAACGTACACACACAATCATCATCTACACACACGTGTGTACTTGTACACGCTCATTAATCAACCTTATAAACCTCATCTGTGCAATGTTTAACTACGCTCTTAGCACTTAGCAAAATACCAACGCCATTTGCTAATTGGCTTTTTTCTTGTCCTTTAGTAACCATCAATTAGTAGATTCCATATTGGGGGGGGGGGGGGGGGGGGGGGGTTGTAAATTAAGATGCCAGTTCAAAATTCTTGTGCATATGTTGTGTATAAAAAAATGTAAGGATTGGCTTTAAAAATGAATTGATTCATTTTCACAGCATTTCTTGCATATAAAACCATAACTTTATATGAAAATATATTTATTCATTTATTGAATGAATAAGGATTCAATAAAACCCCGGACTTGGACTTAAGTCAGACTCAAATGACAATTTAGTTGACTTTGGACTCGACTTGACAATATCATAAACCTTGCCATCAAACACTGAACGTGTGGACCAACTAAATGACTTGTAAGGAAACTGACTTTGAATTTTGCTTTTGTTTTGACTTGACTTTCACGTCTGTATTTGAGACTTGACACCTGCAAAGCACGGACTCATTCCCACGTCTGTCTAGTTTTAGACGCGTGTGTGATTGTCACGGTAAACCCTCCGGTATTTTGGGAACCGACACCCCCGAACCAGCGGTACCAATGGACTTTGCTAACCTTTCCATGCTGTACGTGAATAAAGGGTCTGCCTTTGGCCATTTAGTGTGTGTACTTTATCCAGCTGCCTCAATCAATACCCCCCCCCCCCCCCCAGAGACTCTCACAACACCCCCTCACCCATCTTTCTTGGCTACAGCCCCTGGTCCATTCTTCAGCATCTCGTGTACACAATGAAAGGAAGTAAGTGATGAGAGCCGGGAGGGGGGGGGGGTGTCAGTGGCAATGAAGCCTTGGTGTCCAATAGGTGGAGTGTGACACATATGTGCTCATCTGGACCACTCCGATTGGTCACGTCAAGACTTGATTGTCGATCAATTCATGTTTTACACGCAGCGATCGCTGCATCAGAGCACATCGCCGACCTGCTGCTCAGTGGGGAGGCCGTCTGGATGCAGAGGTTAAAGGACCCGTCCACTCCTCTGCTGTGCACGGACCCTTGCTACCACCATGGATCACATGACCTCAGTAAACCCGTCAAGAACCTGTAAGTTGAAAATGTATCTACCTTTTTGCTGCAGTATTTCATCACAACATTTTATTACACCGTTTCTTCTCAAGGGACAAAATATAGAAGTAGACATTACATAGACATTACAGCAGGGGTGTCCAAAGTGCAGCCCAGTAGCCATTTGTGGCCCGCGACACATAATTTAAAGGTAAAGAGAAAAAAGTATTACTCGAATAAATTGTGTACCGGGCCATGAGATAGTTTTAGGAACCCAAACACACATCCAAGATGATAATAATAATAATAATAATAATAATCATAACGGTTGAGTTCTTTTTGTGGCTAGTACATCCATCCTCTTATACACGCTGTACACTGACTACTCTAAAGTATATCCAAGTTTCATTTCTTGAGAAGGTATCTTCTATACCCCGCAGGAACCACCTGGGCCTCCCCCTCTCCAAACGGGACAGTCTCCTGGAGAGGTGGGCCATGTTCCGAGAGGCAGGCGGGGGGCTCAGTCGGCAGCCATCGCTGGATAACGTCCTTGATGGCCCCTTCGGCTCCGGGACAGGCAAACTGGAGCAGGTGGGGGGTCTTTTGTCAATCATCCCGGTGGAGGTTTGGGTTTTTTTCTTATTTCATTTTTTCTTATTCCATTGTGTGCTTTTCTAACCGTGTTGTTTTATTTGGCCAACATTGGCCCAAACGTTGTGTCTTATATTCAGGGTCTACGTATTGGACATCCCTAAGGGCTGTTCCTATGATGCAGCGTAACAATAACAAATCCAAAGCTAAAGCTAAAGCTATCCTTTCCTCTCCTCAGGTGAAACTGATGCCTCCGGCGCCCAACGACGACCTGGCGTCCCTCAGCGAGCTGACGGACAGCGGCCTCCTCTACGAGATGCAGAAGCGCTTCGCCAATGATCAAATTTACGTAAGTCCCATAGAATCCATGAGCGCACAATAAAACACACAATCTATACTGCCGACAACGACGGCGTCAATATCGTTTAGATGGATTGCGACATTTCAGGGGAAATTGCCCTCATTTTCCACAATTGCCCTATTTTCCACGCATGGCGTTCCCTCCATCTCTCCTGTACAACTCCACTGTGGCCCCTCCATCCATTTGGACGTTGGGCTGTATCGCTCCGTCTTTACAAAGTGGAAGTGGGTGCGTGTTATTGTGGCAGCCCAGCAGGGGGGCACGGGACAACGGGACAAAAAACACACTTCATGTGTGTGAACACTTAAGTTACAGTTGGGGCGGCCATGTTGGATAAAACGCTGCAATCACGGAGACGTGGCGGCAGCCTTGATGCAAGAGAGTGGAATTTCACTAGTGGGCACGAAGGACACACTCATGTACTTGATTGTAATCCTTCGTTTATCTCGGTGTGAATTGCCGCATTTATAAATGGAATATTTTCACAATTAGTGCATTGAAAACCTGTTTGCACACTTCTAAATATGTTTTATATTATTAGAGCACTCTAGACAGGAAATAGCACCCCTATAGCCACCTTTATACTCATATTAACCAGCTTAGTAGACATAATAAGGGAAAATACCTTATTTTCTGGACTATAAGTTGCTCCGGAGTATAAGTCAAAGGCCAAAAATGCATAATTAGGTAGAAAAAAACATACATAAGTCGCACTGGAGTATAAGTCAAAGGACAAAAATGCATAATTAGCATTGGTTTGGTTAATTGGCCACTCCAAATTGTCCATAGGTATGAATGTGAGTGTGAATGGTTGTTTGTCTATATGTGCCCTTGGGGCCTCTTGCCCCAAGACAGCTGGGATAGGCTCCAGCACGCCCACAACCCTCGTAAGGATAAGCGGTAGAAAATGAACGAATGAATAATAAAAATAGTTTGTAAACAGTTTACTATGTCCTGAGGAAAACAAGGAAAATAAAAGTATGAAAGTAGTTAGTAAATATATAAGAAGATTTTAAAGCATAGATTGATTTCTTCCTAAACGTAGCCCGCCTGCCTAGCTAGCATAAAAACGCTGCTTTGGACAGCGATGGCGTCTGGACAAGGAATGCTCCATATGCTCCCAGCAGGCTGGTCAAAAATGGGGCTTTGATGGGACGTCTTTCACCTTCTGCCAGAATAGATGAGGGACCAGTACACCACTAACCCCCCCCCCCCCCCCCCCCCCACCCCCCCCCCTTGGAGAGCAGCAATAGGAGCTGGGGGAGCATGGAGCATGGAGATGTTGCTTACCACTGGTAAAACAAACCAAAGCACTGTTAAAGCTGGTTAAAAAGCCTTATGGAGAGTTTTAGACAGAACATGTCCAGGTCGTCAACCTTGAAGCAGCAATCTTCTCAAATGTCCCGTGGGACTCTTTGGAAGAGGCTGCAGGGTAGCGGCGTACTTTAAAAGCTCCCAATTGTGTCTTGTGTTTTCCTAAACGGCCTCAGGGTCTCCGAGTGTACACACGAGTGTGTAGGAGGTCCAAACGTTGCTGTTATTGATGCATGGTCATTCCTGAGGTCCACTGTGCTGGTTAACCTCACATTGGTCTTCTTCATGCCTTCTCCTCCTGGAAGATCTTGACCTGAAGATGAACCCGCCTCCTTCTGTTTCTTTGTGTTTGTGCTTTGCAGACTTACATCGGACATATTCTCTTACTGGTCAACCCAAACAAAGAGCTGCCCATCTACTCCACGTTGGTAAGCGTTTCATTGGCCTCGCTCTCATTACACTTACAGCTGGGGTCCTAAGAATAATCATCATCATCATCATAATTAAATAAAACAGCCATAATTTATCATTTGTTTCAATATTAAAAGAACTTTTTTTATTAAAAAAAACTTTAAAAATAAATTTATGAAAATAAACTATAATGTCATTTTCGTAGCACAGAGTTGAAATGATGAATAAAAAATGTTCTCTTATTTAAATGTCAAAAATCACTGCCAACAAAAATATTAAGAGGGACAAAAGAAAAAAAATGTATTGAGCAAATATGTATTCTGATTTTTTTAAAGCTCTAATATTATGGGAAAACAAACCAAACAGGATCATATTTTGGGGGGAAATGTTGGTAAATTATGGTGGGGAAAAATAAATATAATATTAGGAGAGTAAAGTTAAAAAAATCATGAAAGAAAAGTAATGATACAAAAAAAAAATCAATTGAGATGATTTAAGACGAAAGTTTAAATATTTGAAAAAAAGCCAAAATGTGGAAAAAAGAGCTAAGTTGATACAAACAGGCTTTTCCTCTCATATCACAATATTGAGATGCATTTTCTTGGAATGAATATAACTTCTTAGCATATCAACATGTTGCTTTTACGGATGTCGGATAATTATAGTTGCCGATAATTATGGGCCTGATATCAGCCTATAAATGCAATCCAATGATATCGGTATCAGCTTTTTTCATGATCATGAAACGGATGTTTAAAAAAAGCTGTATAAAAAAAACCTTAGCTGCTTCACAAACTATAAAAGTGGCCCTTGCATCCTTTCAATGTTCAGTATGTGGCCCCCGGTAAGTAGTTTGGACACCCCCGAATTACTGTGAAGTGCATGAGACGTCTCTTAAATGTCACTTTGCCTGTTTTGGATCATATTGTATAAAGTCTCGTCATTGGATGTCCTCCATGTTCCACCATCATGGATGCTGGCTGTACAATCGTAGACGTAAGCGTGGGGATTGGACCTTGTGGCTGATAAATAATGCAGTCTTCCTGTCAACGATACGCAGGCTGACTGTGCATAAAAAATAAAGCGTGGAGCACAGATGATGTAGAAATACCAACATGGCAGCTCCCGCTAAATGACTTGATATGCACATAATGCATTAGCCAATCGGTGATCGGCTTTGTTTCAAATGTGAATCCAGCAGAAGGGTTCCATTGGTGGAGACATCTTCTCCTGCCAAAGCTGAGGGATGGAGCTTAGTGCCAATGACTGGCTTCACTCCAGGAGGACTGAGGGTGGTGCTGGATGGACATATGTCTCAACATCTGCGGTCTGCTTGCTGTCTGTCGGCCCTCTTCTGGTGGTCTCTAACCTGCTTGCCCCGCTACCGTGTCGCCTGGTGTCCTACCACATGGCTTCCAGGCTTCTTTAGCCAAGTTATTGTCGGGCTTTTTCGTCATTTTTATTAAGAATGTTGCCATGAAGAACGGCAAAAGGTTCTTTAAAGCAGAAAAAGACAATGAGCAGTCTAATAATAATAATAATAATAATAATAATAATAATAAACATCAACGTGTACATGAAAAATAATCATCCCCACCTAAAATGATCAGTTGTCCACAATCACACAGGCGTTCCAAGCATTGGTCACGTGCCAACATGACCCATCAGCACCACCGATTGGTCGGTGCCATCCCGGTCCTCGTGCATTCGTCGATCCTGATGTCCACTTCCTGTGTTTCCTCAGGTGAGTCAGCTGTACCTGAGCTCCACGGGCCGCCTGTGCTCCTCCCTGCCCCCCCACATCTTTTCCTCCGCCGAGCGAGCGTACCACATGATGCTCCAGGAGCGACGGCCGCAGTGTTTCATTCTCAGGTACCAGTACTAAAACTTCATCTCGTTCAGGGAATGATCAGGAAATGATCGTTAGATTTGCTCCAGCTGGAATAAATGGGCAGTCATTGTATAGGAACGTAGTCAAAATATGAAAAGAAAAATGCTGAATAATATTATGAGGTAAAATAATATAATTTTAATAACATACTGTTGACATATTAAAGAAACAAATATTCAAAAGGAATATTTTAAGGTCATAATATTATGAGAATTGTCCTCCAATATTTCATCCAAATAACCAAAATTCCGTCTGTTCCTCAATACTTGACGCTAAAATTGTTCCAAAAAATCAGCAACTGTAATCCCAAGGACACTTCACCAACCAATTACCTTTGAGGTCTGATACCCGCTCAAAGAAAAGATGCTAGAAAATAACGTCTTTCGGACTCCACACTCAGCGGGGGTCCGAGCAGGAAAACACCCATCAACAAAGCAGCTAGCACTCCGCTGCCGTTAGGAGGTCCTCTGACCTTCAGCAGCCATCTGCTGCTGCTGTGTGGACGTGTGTCCCAACACGGACAGCAGCGGTACCACATGTAGTAGAACAACATCTAGTAGCACATACACGTATGCCATGGTAGTCACAGTGTGGGGCCAAGAAGAGGGGGTGGCGGTGTAGGATGGTGGATTCAATGGAGGTGGGCTCATAGTGGGGGTGGGAGGTGATGTCACGTGGGATGTGATGATGTGACGATGTGATGACGTGATGACGTGACGACGTGATGATGATGTGATGATGTGATGACGTGACGATGTGATGTATCAAACACCAGCACCCACCTTTTGGAACACCTCCACTTTTACTAGAAGACATCAGAACACGCTTATGATGACGCTGGAGTGGAACCACTCGTGTCTAGTAGGGACTTCAAGCAAAAAATGTGCTGGGAAACAGGCTGCATGAGTGGTTAGCGCACATGCCACATAGCTAGGAGACTCAAGTTCGATTCCAAAACATGCTAGGTTAATTGGCCACTCCAAATTGTCCTTAGGTATGAATGTGAGTGTGAATGGTTGTTTGTCTATATGTGCCCTGTGATTGGCTGGCCACCAGTCCAGGGTGGACCCCGCCTCTCGCCCCAAGACAGCTGGGATAGGCTCCAGCAACCACTTTTTTCTGTTTTGGTCATAAAATAAATTACCCGCAAAAAATGCCACTTATACTCCAGTGCGACTTATGTATGTTTTTTTCTGGTTAATATGAGTGTGAAGGTGGCTATAGGGGTGCTATTTCCTGTCTAGAGTGCTCTAATAATGTAAAACATATTTAGAAATATGGTATTTACAATTGTTGAAAAATTAGCTTTTAAAAGGATGGATGTATTTTTTTAATTTTTTAAAATATTTTTTAAATATTTCCATGATTTGGTTGACGGGCGGCCTATTCCTACAGCCACGTCAGAAACGTCCTTAAGTCTTGTCACCTTCATGTGTCCTCCTTTCCTTGTGTCCTTTCAGTGGTGAAAGCGGTTCAGGGAAAACAGAAGCCAGTCAGCACATCGTGCGACACCTGTCAGTCAGATCCGCCCCGAAAGGCCAAGCCTTGGAGTCCAGGATGAAACATGTAAGTCTATCCCCCCCCCCCCCCAATAATGTGTTCCTCACTCAGTGAGTTCTACATCTTACATCTTGTGGGGAACATAGGGAACCACCATGTATACATGAAAAAGGGGACAAATCTTCAGTATTACTCCATATTGTAGTAATTCCCAAAGGCTGTAGTATCAGCGCTCCTTAAATTCGACTCCACTTTGGATCATCTCCCTGCTGAGTAGCAAACAGCGTGTAGTGGTGGTGTAGTAGTGGTGTAGTGGTGGTGTAGCAGTGGTGTAGCGGTGGTGTAGCGGTTGCCAGATGAAGTCATCCTCATGCAGTAGGTATCTGGGTCAGTGTGCTCTCCAATCATCTGGGGACGCTGGGAATACTCCACACTCCAGATGATGGATGCACACTGACACCTAGTGGCGGAAAGGGAGATGGCTGTGCAGAAATTATGAATGAATGAATAAATCCTAAACTGTGTGTGTGTGTGTGTGTTTGTGTTTGTGTGTGCGTGTGTGTGTGTGCGTGTGCGTGTGCGTGTGTGTGTGTTTCCCGATGCAGGTGAACTGTATCCTGGAGGCTTTTGGTCATGCAAAAACGCAGAGGAACTCCAACTCCAGTCGCTTTATGAAGCTGTTAACCGTGCAATACTGTGATAAGAGGAAGACGCTGCTAAGAGGTAATGAACATTTCAATGTTTTCTTTTATTTCTCACATTTACATTTTCTCACAAGAATTTAAAAAGAGAAAATTGAGGTACGTGTGAACGCTCAAACTACACCAACGTGCACAGGAAGTATCTTGTCTTTTGGTAGAGTACTGAACCAGAAGACCCAACTCAGCTTAAAGGTCCCGGACATCATTCATAAATTTGTTTAAATAAATTATATTGTGTTTAGTTATGTTCTACATTGTTACATTTTTGCTCCACCACTTTTCCCAAAGTGACGTCTTCAGGGTGATACCTCCAAACGCGTCTCGAGGTCGATTGTCAACTATCATCAAAATAGCAGTTGTTCCAAAATGTTGTGTTGCTGCTGGATGTTCACAGTATCCAAGTGATACTGTAAGTTTATTTTGTTTCCAAAAGAGGAAGTTTTAACACAACAATGGATGACACAAGTGGAGAGAACACGAGACCGATGGATGCCCACCTGGAGTTCTATTCTTTAGTGATCATACTTCGAAGGACCACCTTAACAAGAAGCATTTGGCTTGAAAGTACACTATGAATACATTTTGAGAAAGAATTTGTTGGCGTGTCCGTGTTCTGCAAGTTCTCTATTTCATCTCCAAACGTTTTTTCCTCCCCTAAAATGATTGACACATTGCTGAAATGTTGGCTATAATGTAAGCATCCTCCATCTTGGACATCATGAGTGATAGTACACCAATGGTGTCACTTCCCGAAATGAAGCTGAACTACGAGTAAGTGTATTTTTTTGACATTTTACCAATCTAACAATGTAGAATTAGAATTATGAACAATATATAACATTTTTATATAAGTACAACGTACTTCGGTATGTGACAAAAATAAAATAAAAAATATATCAATAAAATAAAACATAAATAACATAACAGGGATCCTTGGAATTCCAGCAGGGGGCAGTCAAAGCTCATCTCCGCTTTTCTTCCCTGTCATGAGAGCCATGATGCTTTATATCATTTATTATTATTATTTATTATTATTATATTATCTGCCTGTTTATTAATTCCTACATTATCCTCCAGCCCACGTGTCCACCTACATGCTGGAGAAGTCCCGTGTGGTCCAGCTGCCTCCTCTCCAGCGCAGCTTCAACATCTTCTACCTCCTGGCTGAAGGTCTGCCACCCGAGGAGAAGAGTTCTCTTCACCTGAATAACATCTTGTCCCACAGGTGGGTGTTAGCTGCTCCTCTTAACAAGATCCACTAAAAAGCATCCAAGCAGACTTTCCTGGCTCCTTTTGTGCAGGTATCTAAGTGGAGGACTTCCAGGAGGAACCCCTTCTGTATGTGGAGCCTCTCCAGACAGCATGGAGCGCCTCAGCGCTGTGAAGCAAGCCTTTCAAGCCGTGGGCTTCAACAAGCAGGTATCTACTCCAAGAACATCCATGTCTGTTGGAGATCTTTCTACTTCTACTGGTATCAGCAGAAGCCATTGGTCCAGTTCCTGCACCGCTTGTCCTATAAAGAGTGTGGAGTGATTTCTGATTGACAACAAATTTAGCTTTGTTCAATACTGAAATATTTCTGTCCACCTTATGTTGTATATTTGTAATATGAGGTTTCCAGATCATATTTTCATCTATTGTGATCCTTTCAATGTCTACAGCGTCTATTTGTATTTGCTGGTATTTGCTGGTGCGTGTTAGCAAACAGCATGATTTTAGTTTTATTTAAGTTCAACCTAAGGTCACCTGGTGAATCATCTAGTAGTAGTATATTCATATTGCAGTATATAGATATTGCTTAGTAGTCGCAGTCCCATGATGATAAATATCCCTGTAATAATATTTAGTAACATTTCAGCGCCATCTGCTGCATGCAATACAACATTTAGTCACCAGGGTGAGACATTCTCTCACACGGGCCCACGAACATGGACGGGTGCTGTGGCCTTCACCATAGAACATCTCCAATGACTTTATTATTGTTGTATTGGCTGTCATTAGCAGCCGTAGCTAATGGCGCATCCGGTGTGTGTGTGTGTGTGTGTGTGTGTGTGTGTGTGTGTACCGAGCAGGGCCGATACAGTACATCCATCAACTAGCAGATAAAGGCCAACTTCAGGGTCACTTACACGTACATATTAAATGAAGAACGGACATTGATAGGAATGCAGATAAACCGCACAGGTATTGATACCGCTATCAATAAAATCCTCGTGCCAGACACGAGACTAATGCTTCTGTTTATCACACACACACACGCACACACACATACACACACACACACACACACACACACACACACACACACACACGGCGTACAAGTCAAACATCCCCCGCCCTCTCAGAAAAGCAGCGCGTCGGCTAATGGGGTATATTCCATTAAGTGCCCTCTACTCAAGGGCGGAGAGGAAGAGGAGTGTGGGAATGGAGGGAAGAGGGAGGGATGAGGGAGGGAGGAGGGAGGGATGAGGGAGGGAGGAGGACAGA
Organism: Doryrhamphus excisus; assembly: GCF_030265055.1. Taxonomy (NCBI): domain Eukaryota; kingdom Metazoa; phylum Chordata; class Actinopteri; order Syngnathiformes; family Syngnathidae; genus Doryrhamphus; species Doryrhamphus excisus. The sequence continues at coordinate 21,647,270 of NC_080474.1, forward strand.
CGTGGTAGGAATGGTGAAAAGGTGAGGGTCTTTCCAAGGGGTGTCCATCTTTTCTTTTATTTTATTTTGCAAATAAACGATATTGGAAGCATGTACAGATTCAACCACTCTGCTGTACTCTGCTGTACTCTGCTGTACTTTGTACACGGGACACTGTTAACAATATTGGACTATATTGAAGTATTTTGGATTGTCAAACAAATTCATTCATTCATTTTCTACCGCTTATCCTCACGAGGGTCGTGGGGGTGCTGGAGCCTATCCCAGCTGTCTTGGGGCGAGAGGCGGGGTCCACCCTGGACTGGTGGCCAGCCAATCACAGGGCACATATAGACAAACAACCACAGTGGAAATGAATGAAAATACAATTAATCTGTTCCAGAGTCAAACTGGTGCCATCATTTAAAAAAAAAAACTGTCCAGGCAATTTTGGAAGTAATATTTTAACATTTTGAACTGCCATGCAAGGGTAAAAAGACACGTGCTAATATGTTAGAAGAACAAATTCCCCAAAAATGGTACAGTATGGATTTTTTATGATGTCACCAGAAAAGGGTACCAGTGATTGCTTAGGGTAAATATGATGATAACCATAGAACCAAAAAACAAATAGTTTCAATTGTTTTTACCACAGTAAATTGTTTTATTTTTGTACTTTATTACATTACTTATCAGTGCGTACATGGTTGTATACTACAGTTTTATGATATGGGACCTTGCATTGATATGATGTACAAAATCTCAATAACAATCCAGATAAATCCATTTCTGGAAAGTAAGAAATCAAATATTTTCATAGTTAGAGCATAGAACAACCTTCTAAATGTGTTTTTTATAATATTAGAGCACTCAAGACATCAAATAGCACCCCTATAGTCACTTTTACGCTCATATTTGCCAATAAAGTAAAGAGAAAATAAGGAATTTAAGACATAAATGAGATTCGTGTTCGGGTGGTTTGGACAGGAAGTGAGGTCAGGGTTTCAGATTAGAGTTTTAGCTTAGCATGGGTTACAGCCACAATGGTAGCGTGTGTTAGAGATTATTGTTATTATTGACACCTTGTGAGCAGTGCAGAATACTAATATCATTACAGCGTCTTTGAATGCGTCTTTTGAATGCCTAATGTTTGTATTTTACTTCATTCAGCCATTTTTGCACTTAAAAAGTGATTTTTTTTTACTCATAATAACAGTTTTCAACCACAAAATAGCACAATACTTTTAAAACCGATGCTAAACCTGCAAAATGGAAAACCCAACACGGCGAGGGGTTGCTGTAATAGTGAAGGAAGTTATTCGCCCGTCCATCCTCGACCCGCCTCCTTCAAGTCCTGTATTTGCCCCCAAATAACGTAGTAGAATAACTTGTTATAAAGCGTGTCCTCTGTCCCTTTAAAGTCGATATAAGTTTGGCGGTACTTGAGTACTTGTTGTGTGTTTCAACCAGGAAGTGGATTCCTTGTTTAGGCTTCTATCCGCCGTGCTGCATATCGGGGATCTGCATTTCTCCGCACTGACAGACGCTGAAAACGCCATCGCTGCTGACCTGCACTTGCTGGAGAGAGGTCAGGACCCCCCGCCCCCCCCACCCCCCCCACCCCCACCCGTGTTTACCTCCCTGTTGTACTCAGCATGGACTGGGATTGTACTGTAAGTGTGGCCCGTGAACACACGCGTGTTATTTGTGCCTGGCTGATCCTTGACGTGTTGCGAGGTGGAAAACAAATGACATCATCGCCCGAGCATGCTGATGTCAGGAAGACGGAAGTCGGCCAGCACAGGAATTCCCGCCTGCTGTTATTTTTTTCCCTTGTATTTTGGGCTCTTCTCAGAATCCCCCTGATGACTTTTCCTGCCAGCGATGGATTTAGCGGCGTGAGGCGTGTGTGTGACATCATCACTGCTGGTCACGTTGGATCATGAATGCATCATCACATTATGGTTTCATTGATTTCTCTCTGTTCGCTTCAATTTGGGGGCAGTTACTCAAAACACGAGTAGTCTCTCATTCCGTACTTAGTTACTCACCGAGTCGCCAGTTGATTAACTTTAGGTCACCTGACATGCGCCGTATCATCCTCAGGCACCAGGGGTCAGCCTTTAGCTTCCTGTTAGCATGTTGACGTAAAAGGGGCAGGGCCTCCAAATGGCTGGGGGTTTTATATTCGGGTGTGTATACATTCATTATCCAGCCAAAGCAGCAGCTTTTCTTCCAGTCACTCACACGTCTTATATTCAGGGTGGTCTTATATGATATATTATAACAATACTTCCTGATCAAATGTTGCTTTTCGTCTTGGTGTTGCGTTCCCGCAGTGGCTGAGCTGTTGCAGGTGTCTTGCAGTGACCTGAGCGCCGCCCTCACCTCCGACGTCCAATACTTTAAAGGTACTTTTACGTGTCATACGTACTTTACAACAAACCTTTTCCACTGACGGGGACGTACTGAAAAATGGAAGGATGCAGCGGCCATTTTGAACTATGTAGATATGGTAACACATTTAGATATGCTAGGAAGTTATATGTATGTTCAGGGAAATACTGTGGCTTTGGGCTACAGGTGAAAATGCATATTATTAATATGATCTTTTTTTCATTTTTGCTGCTGTTTTTTTTATTTTACAAATATTTCAATTGTCTTCTTAAATATTTTCCCCTCGTAATGTCATGGCTTTACTGACATATTACTGACTTTATGATCTTTTCCCTCAAACTCATTTTTACAAAAAATGTTGGTTTTAGTTTGTTTAGTTTGCGTCTCATAATGTTGCAACTTAAAAAAAATATATTATATATTATATATTATATATTATATATTATATATTATATATTATATATTATATATTATATATTATATATTATATATTATATATTATATATCATATATTATATATCATATATTATATATTATATCTCTGCTACTAAAATGACGCTCATAAAATTGTGACTTTTTGGGACTTCCAAATTATTCCTCTTAATATTTTGACTTTATTTTTCTAAAACGACTGCTGACTTTTCTTGTTAAATTCTAGTCTTACAATGTACCAGGAGCCAATGAAAAAAACAGCAGCCAGCCGCAAACAACCGCGGGGCCACACTTTGGACACCCCCGCTGTACGAGGCCGTCCGTCAGTGACATTGTAAAAAGTCAGCCTTTTGTTGTGCCAGGTGACATCATCACACGGCGCCACACGGTGGAGATGGCTGTGCAGCACAGAGACCAGCTGGCCAAGGCCATCTATGGACGGATCTTCAGCTACCTTGTCAACTGCGTCAATGACTACCTGCAAGGACAGCATGACGGCGGGGGGTATGGACGCTGTTTCAACATCATATTATGGATTATGATTGTGTTTATAGAATGCTACAGTGTGTCAGGAAAGGCCAGACTCCTCTGCATCGTCCCGTCCGCCATCACTCACGCTGCAAGTCCATGTCCTAAATTGGCACCGGCGTGTTCACGTCACATGTCGAACTGGGAGTCATTGTTTGGCATGCTTGGAATGAACACGCCAATCAGCAGTCAGGGCAACGCCTCACACCTTTTATTTTTAATAAAATGTTTTATTTTATAGTCATTAGGACAACAAGAAGGATGAGAAGCATTCAGTTTGATGACATGCATGAATTCCATTCATCCATAAGTAGGGAGATCGCTCAACGGTCCGGCTGGAGTAGCTCTTTTTTTGGCAGGAGCCAATCAGTGCACTCACAAATTGCATGATGTCATCATATATTACCCATCTGAAAAATCTTAAGTCATTTTGATCTAATTTAGAATTACTGCTTTGGACATTTGGACTTAATAAATAGTCCAAATAAATGTGTAGAATCATAACATATTTCTTCCTTACATTCTACAATGTCATAAGACATCTTAACATCTTATCTTTCCTTTCCCTTCTTTGGTCCACATACGCTATTTTTGTTGCACCATTACCCTGGAATGCTACTTAAGTCCCCCCCCCAAAAGCAGCCTTAAAGATGGGTCATTTCCACATCAAAGCCGGAGTGGCCATGGTGGAAAACCAAGCGGCCTCCAGGCGCATGTTGACGGTTGAAGTGGTAGCGCCGCTTGAATAGTTGGAATTGCATGACATCCACCAGTCGGCATGCACGCGTAACGGTGAAATGGAAAATGGATGGAGGACACGTCCAAGGTCCGAGGAGATGTTTGTCATAGTGTACATACATAAACAAGAGGCCGAGGCCGTGGGAGCTTTATCTCCGCTAGCTTTTGCCGTGTTTATATACCATGCAAAGAATGTGGCACATTTGTCAACCTGCTGCTTTTCAATATTTCACATTGAGGTTCATGGGGGTCACAGTTTGGTTCATGTTTGGTACAGTAAGGGAACAAAATGCCAATTGTGCCCAATGAATGAATGCTAATCTATATTTTTGCTACAAATGCCAATGTATGCCATCCTGACATTTTTCTTCTGTATTCTCATTTGTTGCAGTGACTCTTGCTTAGAAATTGCAATCCTGGATATCTTTGGTTTTGAAGACTTTCACAGGAATTCCTTTGAACAGGTCAGACTGACGCTCTTACTCTCTTGTAAATCAACATTTGATTGGCTGGAATTGCACTCAATTAATGGCAAGGCTGTGGTTGACCTTGACAATTGTCGCCATGTTGTGTGTGTGTGTGTGTGTGTGTGTGTGTGTGTGTGTGTGTGGTGGTTTTTGACTCTTAATGGCACAGTGTAAATAAGTACGATGTACTGATTCAGGCCATAGTGCAGGAGTGTGGACTCGTTCTCATCAGGCCACATTGTCGTTAAGGCTCCTTGTGACTGTCAACATAAACGTATATACACATATTACAGTATTTATATATGAATATAACCTCATCTTATTACACAATTGTCAATGCATTCCATTATTGATGGATCAAATGGATTCAATTGATGGATAAGTTCCTTTGAAATAAGCAGTGACGTGAGAATGTCCACGTGAGAAGTAGAAATTTGAGTATTTTTTTTACAAATATAACACCATGTATGAATGGTGTATGACACCGTGTATGAATAGAAAATAAGGGCATGAACCAGGAAGTAAGGCATGAAAGGAAACTAAATGAACTGTCACGGAGGCTCCCGCATCGTGACACCATGAACTATTTACTTTTCACTGAACTGTGCATGCATTCAAATGTCCTTTTCAATGCGGAACCTCCTTCCCGATGCACGGCGAGCTGCCTTTTCACTTCCTGGTTGCTGCTGAGCATCTATTTCAGTCTATTTGGAAGGGAAAGATGCATGCCGAGCGCCTGCAAAATGCACTTCTGCCACCTTGTGGACGTTTTTCGGGCTTAAAACTGCACCCGACATGATCGCTTCTATTGTGGAGTCGCATCATCACCTCTTTGAACCTCTTGCACAAAAAAACAAAAAGATGTTTACACGTCACATAAATATATGCCTTTTTATGCATATGTATACTCATATATAGCATACTATTTTAATAATAATCATTATTTATTTATATTATTATTTTATTATATGTGTTGTCCTGTTTAAAATACAAATTCGTACATGTAATATTAAATTATTAAACATTAAATATGTATTAAATATTAATATTTCATATATAATAATAATAATGATAATAATATTAATAATTGTTGTTATTATTATATAACATAATTATTATATAAAAAGAATAATAATGATAAAAATTACAATTTAAAAAATGAAATAAATAATAATTAAATAGAAAAATAAAATATATAAATATAAATATATATAAAATATAATAATAATATCATATAATAATAATTATATAATAATATAATATTAGTTTTTAAAAATGTATTTATGTAAAATCCATGTGCAAACTGAGCAGAGATGCCAACTGCAAAGAAGACAATGGCGGCGTAACAAAGCCCCTGAGGTTTCATCATCTTCTGCGTGTGCTGACTAACTATTCCAGCCACGTCTGGGTCTGCTTTGACTTTGTGTTTGCGTGTACTTGGTGTGCTCTCATTGTTTCTTTCCATGAGGTGTCATCGGTACAAAGAGTACAGTATGTGCTCTTCTATCATTGGTGCTGTAAACATGCCAGGTGCTCATTTTAGCATGCACTGTCAACACACTGCTGCATGGGAAGATCTGTAGAGGACTATAGCATGGACTTTGGATGGGGGGTTGGCTTTGAGGGACTGGTGTCCTCATGCATCCTCTGCATGTCGTCTTGACTTTTACTATTTGAGTCAGGATTTGCTGTAAAAAAAGAAAAAAGCTAACGTTAAAAAAAGGGAAAAGGAATGGAAGGAGGGAGTAGATGGCAGAGTATTTTCATTTACTGGAAAACATTCATTCATTTTCTACCACTTATCCTCACGAGGGTCGCCTAGGGGGCTGGAGCCTATCCCAGCTGTCTTGGGGCGAGAGGCGGGGTCCACCCTGAACTGGTGGCCAGCCAATCCCAGGGCACATATAGACAAACAACCACTGTGGAAATGAATGAAAATACAATTAATCTGTTCCATATAGACAAACAACCATTCACACTCACATTCATACCTATGGACAATTTGGAGTGGCCAATTAACCTAGCATGTTTTTGGAATGTGGGAGGAAACCGGAGTACCCGGAGAAAACCCACGCATGCACGGGGAGAACATGCAAACTCTAAACTACACAGAGATGGCCGAGGGTGGAATTGAACCTGGGTCTCCTAACTGTGTGGTCTGCGTGCTAACCACTCGTCCGCTGTGCAGCCAGCGCCCCCCCACCCCAAATCCTCCTCTTAGATCTTAGAGCATGTCAGTGGCAAACAAATCCTGACGCTCCTGACATGTTTGTACACACGGAGAGTAACATGAGAGTAACATGAGAGTAACATGAGAGTAACATGAGAGTAACCTGAGAGTAACCTGAGAGTAACATGAGAGTAACCTGAGAGTAACATGAGAGTAACATGAGAGTAACATGCAGTGGGCCATGCTGCACACACACAGCTTGATCAGGGCCATTAGTGCTTGTTAATTAATGCTGCGTGTGTTTGTGTTGTGTTGTGTGTGTGTGTTTGTGTTGTGTGTGTGTGTGTGTGTGTGTGTGTGTGTGTTGTGTGTGTGTGTGTGTGTGTGTGTGTGTTGTGTGTGTGTGTGTGTGTGTGTTGTGTGTGGTACCTGCTCAGCACTTTCCTAACGAGCTAAGTCAATCAAGCACCTGCTGGGCTGAAGCCTTTAGCGAGCAGACGAGCGTGAGGAGACCAACATTGATGAAGGAAAACAAGAGCGTGATCACATGATCACGTGATCACGCTCGCCGTAGACGTGCGCTTCCTATCCCTCTCTCGTTCTTGGCCAATCACATCGCTTGCTGTTGTGTACCTTTTATTTTGACTTTGAATCCCGTACCGCTTCATCCATCACTGTACACACGTGGGACGCTCTAGCTAGGGCTAGCATGTACTTTACAATATACATTTTTATTATATATATTTTATTATATATATACATTACATTACATACATTTCCTGATCAAATCCAGAGAAGACACCTAAGGTGGCTCTCGGCTTGGCACTAAGCCCCGCCTACCGTCTGAGTTGGCTCATGGTGCCTGCCAGTTTTGGTTTCTAATAAAAAGTTGGGGAAAATCCATTTTTTTTGTAACAATTTACAACAATCATTACAAAAAACATAATCATTTGACAATAACAATTACAGTAGTTAATGAGGAAAAACCCCTAACCACTACTCATTAGTTCTTCATTAGTTCCTCAATAACTACTCTACTGTGGGAGGAAACCGGAGTAAACCCACGCATGCACGGGGAGAACATGCAAACTCCACACAGAGATGGCCGAGGGTGGAATTGAACTCGGGTCTGCGTGCTAACCACTCGACCACCATGCAGCCCCGTTCCGATTAAAAAATGCGCAAAAACACTCGTGGCGTTTCGGTCATGAACGGTGGATAGAACTCGTGGTGTGTCGGTCATGAACGAACGGGTCAAAAGAACAATTTCTTTTTTGTGAACGGAATGAACAAGATCACCGACAGTGTCGGTCAATCTGTCGGTCTCGGTCTTTCAATCAGCTAACTCCGCCCACCCACAGAGCGAGGCGTGACGATAGGATAAGCACACAAAGAGCAAAACTGCAAAAGGAGCGGTGAACTTACCCTCCACCCAAAAAAAAGCATTTGCAACTGAACGGACTAAATTCCGTTGACCAAAAAGAACTCGTTCCTTTGACCCGTTCGTTCATGACCCGTTCATTGTACCCGTTGTGTCTGTGAAGTTCTCAAGTGAAGTTCTCAAGTGAAGTTCTCAAGTGTACATTGTATACGTTCTCCAGCTGTGCATCAACATGACCAACGAGCGGCTGAGGCGCTACGTCTCAGAGGTGCTATTCCAGCAGGAGCAGGCGGAGTGTCTGCAGGAGGGCATCGCCATGGAGACCCCGCCGTCCCCCAGCAACCAGCCAGCTGCTCTGGACTTCTTTCTCCAGGTACTCTACTGCAAATGACTGGTTTTCACCCGCCCGGGCCAGTTTGCTGATGCGACGCCGTCGGGCCACCTGGCGCCTTGGGAAGGGGAACCAATGTTGGGGAAAATGTCATCATTTCACAGGCTAAGGCTTCTGTGTGAAAGGTGCAATGACCCAATGCAAGTTGACCTTTGGCTTCATGTTTAATGTACTTTTATTAAAGTACCCCAAAAGTCATCCAAGTTGGAGGTCAACCAAACCTTTGGAGGCAAATCGTCATCATGTGTGACATCATCACAACACTTTGACAAAATTGTTGGTTTGGTTTGCTTTTTCTTTGGCATTTTTGTGTTTTTTTGTGATGCCACCACTCCTGGAATGTCAGGGTGATGAGAACCAAAGATCAGGATCAAGATCAACTTCTTCTGTCTGGCTGCTCGGTACATGGTATTGGTAATGGTAATGGTAATGGTAATGGTAATGGTAATGGTAATGGTAATGGTAATGGTTTAATTTCATTTGCGTATTTGAGCCAGGTTTGAACGTACCTGCTGCCTGATTTCCGTAAAAGACAACCCTAAATTACGACAACCCCTTTTTCTAAAGTAAAATCATAAATGAAAGACAAAAATGTTTTCATATTTTGTTCTTGAAATTAGGTTTTCAATATCCTGGTGTGTGTGAATGACAGGAAGAAAAGCTCTGACTCACTTGGGGAGAGGTCCAACTAGCACCACTTGGTTTGCATGTATAAGTCTCGCAGTACAAGTCGACCCTGTCTTTTAGATTTAGCCTGGAATATAAGACAATGCGTCATATATTGGGATCAGTATCCAACAATGGAGACCACTAGGTGGCGGTATTGCTTAGTAAACGCCTTCCTGTTCCTTCTTTCGTTTTTCCGTCAGGCTCATTAAAGGGTCAGCCATTTTACTGTATTGTAATTGTATTTATTAACCGTGATTCATTTGTCTTCATACTTGTATGACAGCTAATAATCTCCTAGCGTTGCTGTAAGACCATCTGTTGCCTGCGGATGCTTTAGCTACCTTTAGGATGCTGCAGAATGGCTTGAAAACTAAAAACATTTGGAATAAAAGAACAACGGCCGTGTCTCCAGAAACCCCAGGGACTGCTGAGCGTGCTGGATGAGGAGAGCCAGAGTCTGCGACCGACGGAGCAGAACCTGTACAAGAGGCTGTCCGCACAGCTCCATTCCAACCCCGCTCACGGCCTCGCCTTCACCACCAAGGATGGCAACGGAAACCCCCGTCCCAAGGATCAAGGCCCGACCTTTACTGTCCTCCACTACACTGGACAGGTGAGACAAAAGTACAGCATGGATAGAAAAATAAAACACGTCTGGTAGTCTGGTAGCATGTCTTACATGATGACTTACATGTGGTGTGTATTTGTATCTAATATTAATAATGTTATTATTATTAGCTTTGGTATGGTGTATAAACAACTGTACAATGACTTGTAGCATGTATTAAATAATGTAATGCTACTTCTAATGAGTAATGGTAATGGTAATGGTAATGGTAATGGTAATGGTAATGGTAATGGTAATGGTAATGGTAATGGTTTAATTTCATTTGAACATGCATCAGATTCCAATTGAGTGCATCCCATAATCAGTTCCCAGTTCCACATGTCCAAAAGGAGTAGGAAGCAAAGCTTATTAAATCCTACCCCTCCATCTGGTACTTTTACAATCACTAACTCTTACATTTGTTCACTTCCTGCTTTCCATAATACAGTTAAGTTTTTTAAATTTAAATTTTAATTAGTTAATTTAATTAGTTCAAGACTCTTCATCCTTGGATTTAGCAAACATCAACTGCTTGTATTGTTTCTTGAATTGGCTCATCGTTGTGCATTGTTTGATTTCCTTACTCAATCCATTCCATAGTTTGATTCCACATACTGAAATGCTATGGCTAGCATAACGTAGTCCTAGCATAGAAGTGTTTCAAATGTACTTCTTCCCTGAGATCATATTTCTCCTCTCTTGTAGAGAAGTATTGGATGACATTTTGAGCTAATTGCTTATTTTTAGCTTTATGCAGTATTTGAATGTGAATTGCAGGTATGATATATTTCATTTTAGATAAGGTGGCATATGGTGCTTTTGTGCTGCTTTTATGTCGAGCATCTGAAAGCAAGTTTTTGTGTGTGTGAGTCCCATTAACCCAGTAAGTCTTTATATGGACATAATGAAGAGCTGCACCTCCTAAAATCATAATGTGTTCCATTTGTCCGTTTGTTAGGAGCCTTCTAAAGGAAGTGAATAGGAACGGCAGTTTAATCACATTTAATCTGTTTTTTGGGTGAAAATGTCACATCCATCCATCAGCTCAATTCTTCATGCCAATGTATTTAGAAATGGAGAGAACACAGAACGCGGTGTTGTGTCGTTATTAAAGCCAATGATAATAGCAATTGTGTGTTGTTTTGTGTTTTACAGATTGCTTACGACCTGAGTGGATCGCTCCTAAAAAACAAGGACTCCCTTCCTCAGAACATCTTGTTTACCATGAAGTGTGAGTACTCAGTGAGCAGCACACGAGCACATTGTTGCGTCAGCGCATACTTGATCACAAAGATCCACTCATGTCTAAACCAACAGCGCTCCAAAACACTCTCTGTCTGAGTGCGTCTGCTTGTGTGTTGGTTGTTATCGCGGCGTACGCCGTAGACAGCGGCGTCTGTGTGCGTACATTGCCCACGGAAGCGCCAGATGTGAGGTGTCGCGGCTCCGACGACACAGACCGGTCGTTGTGCGACTGCCAGGCCGGCTACGCAGTCCAGCAGCCTAATTGCTTCAATTTCCATGATGTTGCTAATCTTCTAAAGGCTCGGGTCTTCGTTCACACTTGGCCCTTGTCCCCCGCGTACCTCCGTCCTCGCCAAGCAGGAGTGGTTGCCTTCCAATCACAAACAGACAGCGTTAACACAATGCAGAGTTGGCGGTTGGCGGTCATCGGTACGTGCTGGATTCAATTAGTGACTTTATGGGCCAAACTGATGCTTAGGTTGGTGTTAATCATAATCATATCTGGGCATGTCCAATAAAATATCAGTCAACCCAGATAGGCCAGCTACATGAAGACACCTGTTTCTTAGCCAGACGACAATGTTTCTGTGTTTGGCACTAACGCGTCTTTGTGCATTATCTAGGACAAAGGTGCTTGAGGGTATTATTCATGCAGACTAAGATGTTTCTGTGTTTTTGTCAACTGGACTAAGGTGTTTTTGTGGATCTCTCTGTCAGACTAAGGTGTTTCTGTGTGTTTGTCAACTGGACTAAGGTGTTTTTGTGGATCTCTCTGTCAGACTAAGGTGTTTCTGTGTGTTTGTCAACTGGACTAAGGTGTTTTTGTGGATCTTTCAGTCAGACTAAGGTGTTTCTGGTAGGTTTCAGTCAGACTGTGTCTTTCAGGTGGACTTCCGGTTGTCCTAAGATGTTTTTCTGCATTTGTCAGTCGGACAAAGTGGTTTTTGTGGATCTTTCAGTCAGACTAAGGTGTTTCTTGGAGGTTTCAGTCAGACTGTATCTTTCAGGTGGACTTCCGGTTGCCTTAAGATGTCGGACAAAGTGGTTTTTGTGGATCTTTCAGTCAGACGGTGCTTCTGGTATTTTTCAGTCGGACTGTATCCTTCAGTTTGAGTTCCAGTCATCTTAAAATGTTTTAATTTCTCTTTCAGTCAGACTAAGACTTTTCTACCAGTCGGATAAAGAAGTTTCAGGGTATTTTTCTGTCAGACCAAACTGTTTCCACATCTTTTTCAGTCAGACTAACATGTTTTTCAGGATATCTTTGAAGATTATGTGTCTCTTACAGTTGGACAAAACCATTGGTGTGTATCTTTGAGTTAGACCCGGGTGTTTTCCAGTTCAACTAATCCCACATTTACATTTTCCAATTGCAGTATTTCTGACCCAGGCCTTGTGCCCCCTAATTGTTAACATGAGGTCCTCCCTTTCCTCTCAGTCCCCTTTACTGAAGAGTCCTCACCCATCCACCCCTTCATTTCCACCAATCCTCTTGTTTTCACCCCTTTTTCTTTCCTGTTTCCCTTGCAGCGAGCGACAGCGTGTTACTGCAGCAGCTCTTCCGATCCAAGCTAACACAGACTGGGTCTCTGGTACCGTCGGCTCAAGGCCGGGTCGGGCTGAGGGGGTCCAAAACTGCTTTGCTTCTGCACGGGGCGCCACCAGCCGGCGCTGTCAATATTGCTCCCCAACCACACCGAGGGTACCATGACCTCAACAAGGTATAGTAGGGGGGGGCACATGCATTGGGTGCATGGGACCCCAGAAAAAAAAATCCCACCATCACCACAAATGACACGGCCTGTTTAGTTTGATCTCTGAATTGATGAGTTGCAGGAGTTACTGTATGTCACATGACCCGTCATACGCTGGATGGAGTGGAAGGCGGCGACGCCAATCAATGGAAACACAAGGATCATATTTTTAGACAAAAAACACAGCCATCTCATTTCAACTACCCCCCCCCCCCCAGGCTATTTCTAAACCTCTGGCCAGTGGATTTGTGTGTACTGACAAAGAAACCTGACAACCACGTGTGCAAAACACACAACACACGGTCCCGAAGTGGGGCAAAATGTCCCATAGCATTTGAACATAACAAAAGTCATCTTTCTTTGAACAAATCAAGCGGTGCATTCACTTGCTTTCCCTCAAGACAATTCCTGCTTATGTAACCTACTTTTGGAGCACAAGTTCTCCCGATGTTATCATTTTATTCTCATGAAATTAAAATTAACATTAAAATTAAAATCTGAGGAAAAATACATACGGAGAAGCAGAGTTGTCGTCCGAACAATCAACACTGACTGAGATCGGCAGAACGGCACAGCACAAAATGGTGTCCAGCCAATGCTGCTCTTTAATACAGGTGAAAAGGCAGCATTTCCAGACATGCTCCAAACGTTTGACGGACAGTACTGAGCTGTCTATGAGAAAATACTGTACATGTCATAAACACCAAATCCACGACTTTACAGTGCTGTCCAAAAATGAGAAGGTAATCATTTAGTGTCAATTTGTGGGACAACAAACATTTGAAAATGCTCCTGCGTTCTTTTATCATTTGGTTAAATACGAAAGTTTGTTTCTCCAGTCATATTTTGTCATTGTACTTTTCATAAAATGAATATGAAGTTGAGTATGGGTATGAGTATGGACTCATGTCATGAGTTGGTGGTCATGTGACCCCCCCTCCATTCCAGTGTACGATGGAAATGATGATGAAGCAGCAGATTGTCTTTAACGTGCTTGGAGAGTTGGAACTTATTTGTCTTCATCATCTTCTTCTTATTGTCAGATGTTCAAGAAGAAAGGCTCCAGCTCCTTCCTCCAGCGACTAGAACGATGTGGGCCCATCACCGTGGCGGCCCAGCTGAGGGTAACGGATGTTCCTCACCGTGGCGCTCATGCATGTTTTGGTTCTGACGGGCTTTTATTCTGCAGCTGGTATAGTCACTCATTTTCTATGCCGCTTGTCCCCATTAGGGTCACGGGGGTATGCTGGGGCTAACCCTGGGGGGGGGGTCGGTACACACCGGACCAGCGGCCGGCCAATCCATGCCAGGACACACGGCCTTTGAGACTTGCTAACGAAGTAACCACAATCACTTGAACGTGATGCAAGTCTGCAGAATGCGTCTGAAAGAAGGAGGGCCTCTTTGAATGAGGCCAGTGTGTTGCACAATCACGGTGCCTTGTGGGCGCGTGGTCCGTCGGGAAGGGGGGGGGGGGGGGGGGGGAGTAGGTTAGGTGGAAGAATCGGGCTGTACCATGCTTGAAGCCGTCCTCATGAATGAATGAACAATGGACAACAAGCGCTCTGTGACGTCAGCCATCTTCCTGCCAATCCTAACAGTGGACGCGTATTCAGCCACCTGAGGGCCGGCGATGACGCTCGTTGTTTGGGGGGGGCTGGGGGGGGGGGGTTATCGTAAGAGATGCAGAGCGAGAGCTTGACTTTTGAAGGAGAGGCGCAGCATGGTTTATGTACGGGACAATGCACACACCGCAACGCCGATCATTTACAATAATGTCAAATAAAAAACTATTAACATTTATTAATATGTATCTCCATTTCTCAACATTACAAATTCTAACAAAAATAACATTTTTTTTATAAAAAATGTATTTTAACCAATATTTTCCAACTCTCAATTTCTGATACAGATATCATCCGATACCGATATGTGTACCGTGACATATCTCCTGTGGTGGAATGAACACATACGTGTTGTACACAGCATTTTTATAATGTCAGGAAAAAATCAGATCACGATAATTGTCTGTACCGATAATTATTGGACATCCCAAATTGAAACTTTTTCTCATAATACGACAAATCTTTGAGCCATTTTTATTTTAAATTTAGCCCATGAATATTTGCTGTCAAATTTGCTAATGTAAGCATATTTGTGGCTAATAATAGCATAATAATCGCCAAGCACCAAACATCAATCCTAAAATTCCAAGCGTCCCAGTCCATCTTTCCACCTTTTGACTCGTCTTTTACTCTCCACAGAACTCTCTGTCGGAAGTGATGGGTAAGCTGCAGGCTTCCACGGCCCACTTTGTGGAGTGCGTGCGTCCCAACGCCGGCGGCCAACCCGATGCCTTCGACGGCTCCCACGTGTCCGTCCAGCTGCGGCACGTCGGAGTGCTCCACATGGTGCGCACCATCCGGTACGGATATCCCGTACGCCTGTCCTTCCCTGGCTTCATCAGCAGGTCAGTGTGTGCGAGTGACGGTGGACGCTTCAATATGTGAAACCTGCTTGCTGCGTGGCGTCAGGACTCACCACTCATCCACCGTACTGGGATTGACATAAAAATACAATACCATAAGTCTTTGTGAATTTATATGAGTCCTGATTTACTGGACAGATTTAGCCCATGGCTGCACGGTGGACAAGTGGTTAGCATGTAGGCCACTCATTTGGGACAGTATGAATGTGGGTGTCAATGGTTGTTTGTCTATATGTGCCCTGGGATTGGCTGGCCACCGGGATAGGCTCCAGCACCCCCGCAACCCTCGTGAAGCGGTGGAAAATGAATGAATTGTAATGGTAATGGTAATGGTAATGGTTTAATTTCATTTGAACATGCATCAGATTCCAATTGAGTGCATCCCATAATCAGTTCCCAGTTCCACATGTCCAAAAGGAGTAGGAAGAAGCAAAGCTTATTAAATCCTACCCCTCCATCTGGTACTTTTACAATCACTAACTGTTACATTTGTTCACTTCCTGCTTTCCTATTTTTATTTTTATTTTTATTTTTATTTTTATTTTTATTTTTATTTTTATTTTTATTTTTATTTTTATTTTTATTTTTATTTTTATTTTTATTTTTATTTTTATTTTTATTTTTATTTTTATTTTTATTTTTATTTTTATTTTTATGTCACGTACCAAAGTACGAGGTGATATGACCATACAAATACATATATCTGCATTTACTTCCACACCATACTGTATGCAAACTGAGACTAAATGTTTGACGTTAACCGAAAAATATGTTAACCGAGGCGTGCGCTAACCAAGGTTTCACTGTAGCAGCTTTCAAATTTGAGAAGTAACAGCCTCAAAGTAACAGGCGGTCCTCCTTGCAATGTCGCTAACTAAACAACTCGACTGTTTACATGAAAAGAAAGCTAAATTAGCCTGAGATTGTTTTGCACAAACGATGTAACGACGTCATCTTCAGCAGCCAAAAGTCAGCACAACCCTTGTTGTTGTTAGGAGCACACAACGACCTTAAATAGGTGGACTTGAAGAGAATGATGGGCGTCCATTGCAGCTCATGAACGCCTTTATGGCGTTTCTTCATGTCAGCCTGACACGCACACCTTAACCAGAGATTCAAACTCCAAGGTCTCCTCGTCCTCCTCGTCCTCCGTTCTCCACCTCTTTTCTTAACCGCACTGCTACTTTTCACAACTTGTTCTTCCCGCTCCGGCTGCTGTGCCAAACTCCTTTTTGTTCCCGGGTGTTTTGCCGGGAAGCAGAGAGGATGATGTGATTCTCCGACTATTTTACTCTCACTCCACGTCGCTCATACACCTCATCCAAATACCTCTCCGTGTTTTTGCAAATAGTGAGAACAATCTACTATTCTTCCTTTCTGGCTTCCAGCGTTCCGTGTGTGTCTCGCTCTCATCCGCTTGTTATTGTCTGGTTTAGGAGGTAACAAGGCTTAACATGAACATTCCTGACACATTATAAAGGAGGACAAAGCTGGTCACATGACCTCACTCCTCTCATCCCCCCCCCCCCCCCCCAAGACAAAAAAAAAGTTTCCACTACCCAACTGTAACAGCAGTGATGTCAGACTAAGACACTTTTTAAATGGAACCTTGGTTAGCGTACGCCCGGGTTAGCTTGGTTTTAGAACATTTCCCACAAGTTTTTTTCCTTCGTTTGTGTACATTTTCTGCTTAGCTATCTTTTTGTATTGTTAATACACAGTTTTTTTTGTTAGCATGCTAACAAAATAGAAACCGGAACTGGAAGCCATTGTCCCGCCGTTGACTCGGTGGTACTCTCTGCAGTTGAGTAATCTGCAGAATCTCGTGAGGCATTCTTGCAGTTTTACTGACAAAGTAATGCAGTTACTGTGATGTACTTTATGCAATTTAGAGCTGTTGTTTCTCATCAGCAGTTTTTCTCTTTGTTTGTGTTGCACACGACAACAATCTGGCAACAAGCAGTCTGTCCGCCATACTTGATGTCAATGAGACAAAGGTACTGGTCCGCGTCAATCATTGTTTACTGGGCTCGGCCTCGGCCTCGGCCTCGACCCGACGGACCTCGCTAACTCCTCCCCTTCTCGGGACGCTACATGATGGTTTTCACTCTGCTGCTCATTTCTTGGCTTTCCATTTGGTCCGTGTTTTAGAACTGGTCCTGGTCCTGGTCCTGGTCCTGGACCAATCCATGCCACAGGCGGCCAATAAGTCAGCCGTTAAGGTTGCGTTTCGCTCTATTCTTGTTAACACACACACACACACACACACACACACACAGGGACCGTGCCACTTCCTTAAAGTCCTGGAGGCCGTATTAAGGGAATTGCATTAGTGTCCCGGCAACAGGAGATTTATGGGGAAATCTATTTTACCATTGCTTTTATTTGCCTTTTATGCTGCTCTCTGTTTGGGGGCACATTTATTTTCTGCCAGTTGTGTGAGGATAAATATTGTCATAGTTTGTGTGTGTGTGTGTGTGTGTGTGTGTGCGTGTGTGTGTGTGTGTGTGTGTGCGTGTGTGTGTGTGTGTGGGCGTCTGCGTTTCTTCCCCACTCACTTCACAGACATCTCTATCACACGGTGAGTGGGTCGTGACACCCGGGACCTGCTTGCTTCGGCTGCTTTATAAACAGCAAGGATTCTTTCTTTGACCGTTAGGACTTTTTCCTAAAATATGTATATGTATAATGTATATGTATATCTGTATTCTCATCACATTGTAGTACCCGTAGTTTTTATTTCACATTTTTTCTAATCATTTTTATCTCCTGTGTTGGGATTTTTTTATTGAATTTTTCTTCATGATATTATGAGTCACATTACAACTTTATGGTAATATTACGTACATAAAATAATCTTTGTGCGACTTCTTTTTGGTGATATGATGACTTCATTCTAGTAACATTATGACCTTTTTTCTTATATGAACATGAAATTATAATATTGCAATGCACATCATTACATTTTTCCTTATAATACTTTGACATTGGGACTTTTCAAGGATTCTTTGTCATACCAGCATGTTACACTTTATTACCACTGTCTATTATTATTATTAGTATTATTATTATTAATACATGGCAAATTATTATTTATTAGTTCCCTAATAGTTTCTTCTACTATTACAGCATTTTTATTACCACTGTCTATCATTTATGTAAATGTCTTTTTGTTAAATTTTGGTTTTCATGATTTTTTTCCAACTTAAAAAATAAAATATTTATAAATATTATAAAATAAATTTATAAAATATTTTATACTATATTATTTATTAAAAAATAAATAAATCAATAAATAAGACATGTTGCCCCCTGGGTGACAGTGTTGGTACTGCGCTGCCTCCCATTTGAAACTCTTACCAAAGGGTGGATTCTGCCACTTGGACTCGACTAAAAGCCCCCGTGGGTCATGTAAAAGCAGGGCGGAGGGGGGGGGGGGGGCTCCATCGACAGTTTTCTAATCCATATTGGGGGTCACGGGTTTACATAGTTCCTTTGTATTTTATGGGCCCGGGGGGGTGGGGGGGAGGGGGGGTTGTCTGCTGGACTTGTATTTCCATACAGAGAGGGTGAGCGAGAGTTCAAGCCCAAACCAAGCAGGCACCTCACCTTCGCTGGCTTCACCACAACTGGCAACACGAGTGATTGACATGTGTTTGTTATATTTGATGTGTGACATCATCATCACTCATCATCATCACCACGGCTTCCAATAAAGCGGAGAACAAACATTCATTGGATGAAACACACGAGCACGCACGTCTCCAGAGACGCTCCTGATGATCATTTGATGACATAGTCAGCAGTGACTAGACGCCTCCTGGATGATCCTGGATGATTCAGGAAGACCTCTTCTCCTCCAGCATGACCAATAAGTCGCACTTGGATGAACTGGAAGATGCTGAGTCAGTAAATATCAGCATCCTATGACCTCACCGATGGCCACAAATCCCACAAGTCAACACTGAAGTCTTCCTCCAGGAGTGGAGGCCATCATAGCTGCAAAGAACTTTAAACCTTTACACCACTTTGGAATGATGTTTACCAGTAAAGTCTTCCAGTACATCCCAGTACTTTTACACTGGTGTAGTACGCATGGAGGCAGTAGTAGGATTCCATGCACTTCCTGTCCACACACGGTCAGTACTGGCTGGCAACACCAGTGGGTAGACCACAAGGGATCATCTTACCATGGTTATCTACCACTGCCTTCACCCTCTTGGGCATGGAATTCAGCAGAGCTCCACGGGTTGGTGTTAAATCCTGGTGGGTGCTCATGCCTTGCACTTCCTTCCTGGATGCCCCCGCGGGTGCTCGTTTGGGTTCAGGTCTGGAAGAGACCTCTTATTTGAGCTCCTTATCAGTTTGTGCTCCAGAATGTCTTAACACATATTGGAATTCATGAGGAACCGCAGCTCCCCAGTGCAGCATTCATGCAGCATTCGTGCAGCATTCATGCAGCATTCGTGCAGCATTCATGCAGCATTCATGCAGCATTCATGCAGCATTCATGCAGCTTTCATGCAGCATTCATGCAGCATTCATGCAGCATTCATGCAGCATTCATGCAGCATTCATGCAGCCCCAGACTATGAATTCCATCCCATCCATTTTCCATATCGCTTGTCCTCATTAGGGTCACGTGGGTATGCTGGAGCCTATCCCAGCTGTCTTGGGGCGAGAGGCGGGGTCCACCCTGGACTGGTGGCCAGCCAATCCCAGGGCACATATAGACAAACAACCATTCACACTCACATTCATACCTATGGACAATTTGGAGTGGCTAATTAACCTAGCATGTTTTTGGAATGTGGGAGGAAACCGGAGTACCCGGAGAAAGCCCGGGGAGAACATGCCAACTCCACACGGAGATGGCAGAGGGTGGAATCGAACTCGGGTCTCCTAGCTGTGTGGCCTGTGCTCTAACCACTCGTCCACCGTGCAGCCCTATACCGTTACATGTTACATAAAACATTTGGTAATGGTAATGGTAAAAGGAGTAGGAAGAAGCAAAGCTTATTAAATCCTACCCCTCCATCTGGTACTTTTACAATCACTAACTCTTACATTTGTTCACTTCCTGCTTTCCTAATATAGTTTAATTAGTTTAATTTTGTAAATGTTTTTTTTTAATTAAAAAATTAAATTTTTAATTTTACATTTTTTTATTTGTCCGTACCAAAGTACTGTGTGATATGAGCATCCAATGCCATAATGGGTACCATAGTGCGTGTCAATATAGTGATATATATAGCACATCATGACTGGTTCAAGACTCTTCATCCTTGGATTTAGCAAACATCAACTGCTTGTATTGTTTCTTGAATTGGCTCATCGTTGTGCATTGTTTGATTCCCTTACTCAATCCATTCCATAGTTTGATTCCACATACTGAAATGCTATGGCTAGCATAACGTAGTCCTAGCATAGAAGCTTCATGTCCAATTTTGACCCTAGATATTGATTATGTCAATATCATATGGACAATGGAAGGAAGGGATCAAGGAAGGAACAGATTGTGTAGAACAGATTGTAACCCCAGTGGGCCATTGGAGACTGTAGGGGTCTTTCCACGGGGTCAAAGGTGACAAGGTCAACACTCAGCAGGTTTTTATCTTGATGCCGACTGGATGGAGTAGAAACGTCGGAACGCTTCCTGATTTATGGGTCTGCATTCCTTTGGGGTGATGTTCTAGAATGTTATCAAAAGTATCTTTGCTTGTCATGTTCTTCTGTTCCTACACGTCACGTATCGCCATAGTCGCCCCGGGTCACCCGGAGGCAGGAGGCAGGAACAGATGCCGTTTTTGCTGCTCTCTGACCCCTCCTGACCTTTGAACCTATTGTGCGCCTAGAAGAAAAGCAGCCCCCAATAAAGCCTTCTTCTACAAGTTCTTGTCCTAAGCGCCTGTGACGTGTCTTCTCAGATACAAAGATCTTGTCGTCCCAACGATGGCAGGCAAGAAGACGCTATCGGCGGAGGAGACGTGCCGCTCCGTGCTGCAGCAGACCAAACTCCAGGGATGGCAGGTGTGCGTCTTTTTGTCTCTCCCGTCCATAACAAAAGACCAAATAACTCCATCCCCCCAGCGACCCCCCCCCCCGCAAACCCCACACACCCTCCGTCTTGTTTGTGGAGCATTCCTTGGAATCTTTGGCAGCACGTTCCAGCTGTCCTGCATCATCAACATTCATCTCACACACACGCATCACCATAGACCCCGCCCCCTCCATCCGCCCCTCGTCGGCCCCGTCTGCCAGACTGCTGTTGTGTCTGAGCCGCTGACCTCCGAGGGTCACATGGGCTGCAGCCGCGCACACGCCTTCACACGCTCGTTTGTCACTCCCGTCGTCCTCGTTTGTGTCTGCACGTAGGTGGGCTCCAGCAAAGTGTTCCTCAGATACTGGCAGGCCGACCAGCTCAACGACCGCTGCTACCAGCTCCATCAGAAGATCATCACCTGCCAGAAAGGTAATGGAGGAAGGACTGGTGCATGTCTGATGGTATGTCACGTGACCAGGAGTCCACTCAACATCCTCTGGCAGAAACCATGTAGGATGCACGCCCAACCAGTAGATGGCGATGTCATTGGAAACGTTGCCTGTCTAAAAAAACACCAAACTCTAACCTTCATGCTGGAATTTTCATGCAAACATTAGCTTTGTTTGTTCTCTCTATTCAGCATACAATAAATACCAGGCTGCACGGCGGACGAGTGGTTAGCATGCAGACCTCACAGCAAGGAGATCGGGTTCAATTCCACCCTCGGCCATCTCTGTGTGGAGTTTGCATGTTCTCCCCGTGCATGCGTGGGTTTTCTCCGGGTACTCCGGTTTCCTCCCACATTCCAAAAACATGCTAGGTTAATTAGCCACTCCAAATTGTCCATAGGTATGAATGTGAGTGTGAATGGTTGTTTGTCTATATGTGCCCTGGGATTGGCTGGCCACCAGTCCAGGGTGTACCCCGCCTCTCGCCCCAAGACAGCTGGGATAGGCTCCAGCACCTTTGCGACCCTGGTGATGATAAGCGGTAGAAAATGAATGAATGAATGTTCTCTATTGTCACGTTTTGTCTGCTTTTCTTCTCAGTGGTACGTGGTTGGCTCGCCAGACAGCGCGTACATCGCCGGACGTTGTTGTCGCAGCAGAAAGACGGCGAGTGCGGTGTGCGGCGCTTCCTCCAGGGGGCGGAGGACATGGGCCTGCGGACCTACGACCGCCTGGTCATCCAGAACGCCTCAGACATAGCGCGGGAGAGCGATCGCCTGCGCCGCCATGGCAACGGTAGCTTACAACACGCCCCCCTCAGCAGCAGCCCGCCACTCGGGGAAAGACCCGACCCCGTGGGCAAGGAGGAGGACCAACCTGTTCAAAGGTAACAGGATCCGTGTAGATCAATGTTCTAGTGCAAAACATCTGATGATGCAAGGTTGTGATGCTAATTTACCGTTAAGCAACATCTCAGTGACCTCTGATTGTCCTTGAATGCAACATCTGCTCTTTCTCACACACCAAGCACACAACCATAACTAGGTGCCTTTTCATAACAATGCTGTAATCGTACCCACACACGAGGTCAGATACATCCAATTTCTTCCCATGAATATTTGTTCCCTCATCACTTACACACAGCAACTGCCCACTGGACACACCCACTCCCACTATTACCCACCCTACCCCCACCCCCACCCCCACCCCCACCCCCACCTCCTGCCTGCAATGATAGAACGGACAGATGGCTGACTCAGATTAGCGTAGGAAATATCAAACTGGAAATGATCAAATTACTGCTGGGAGATTAGCATGGAAGCTAAATCACTTTGGTCTTGATCCTTCAATTGGCCTCCTTAGCTCGTATTTGTGGCCTGACAGTTGACGTGACCGTAAGGATGAGCACGTGAGACACATTGCACTTAAATCTCTTCCATAATCTTCAATTCAGCTCTTTTTTCCTCTTCATTTGGAGCATTTTGGAATGGGATTTGGCGTACTCTATTTATATTTCATATATTTATCATTTTATTTCTTAGAGATTCATATAAAATGGCAAACATCAAAAATATAGTATAATATAGTGTAGTATAGTAACTATACTATAACTATATTTGAAGGTAAAGTGATTTTTTGTGTGTGTTGAATATGATATGATGATATGATGATATGCTAATATGCTTGATATGCTTGTATTGGTAATGGTAATGGTAATGGTAATGGTAATGGTTTAATTTCATTAGAACATGCATCAGATTCCAATTGAGTGCATCCCATAATCAGTTCCCAGTTCCACATGTCCAAAAGGAGTAGGAAGAAGCAAAGCTTATTAAATCCTACCCTTCCAAGCATCTTTGCTCTGCCGTAGGACTGTGGAAAAAGCCATCAACGGGGGAAGCCGGGTCATCCGCCACTTTCGATCCAGTTCTGTACCCGTCCCCCTCGCCCTGGACAACACCATTCCGGTCATCAAAGCGCCGCTTCAGCAAGTAGCGGACAGCACCAGCGGGGGCGCCGCCTCCTCTCCTCGTAAACAACCTCCCCCGAAGCCAAAGAGGGACCCCAACACCCGGCTGAGTGCATCATATGAGGTGGTTAGCGCGGGGCTGGTGATGGCGGCCAAAGAGAGCCCCACCCCAGAAGGCTACGCATCACCAGCTGGGAGCCCCCCAAAGTCCCAGCTGTCCCCAACAGACCCCGCAGGTACAGCCGCTTGCTTTTCCAAGACAGCACATATGGTGAGATGGAAGCGCTGATGACGTTCTTACTTTCTATGCTTCCTCAGGGTCATCCAAGCCCCGCCCCCACAGCGACGACTACACCGCCATGCGGAAGGTGCCCCCGCCCAAGCCCAAGCGCAGCCCCAACACAAAGCTGACAGGCTCCTACGAGGAGATAAACGCCGCCACGCCCCTCCTCCACCAGCTGCGCCCCGCCGATGTCAAGATGGCACTGCTGTCACGAGCGGGCGGCCTCATGCAGAAGGCCGCCTCCCTCGATGCTCCTCAGGACGTAGGGATGAGTCTCTACCGGGGCCAAGGTGAGGAGGACATCTACATCGAGATGCTGGGCTCTCGGAGCTTGCAGGAGCCGCCCGATAGCCCGGAGGAGGCGGAGTCAGAAGCAGTGTACGAGGAGATGACCTTCTTTCCTCCAGATGATGCTCCACCACCGGCCTCTGCAACCAAGGCGGCCAGACTGGAGACTCTCAGTCTGGGCCTCCTGACAAGCAGCACGGGTCCCCCTCAGAGCGGGGAGAGCAAGCGCGCGTCCGCGGGGGCGACGACGGCGTTGGAGGTCGCTCACCCTCAGGTGGCGTCCAGGAGCCAGTACGGAAAAGACTGCGACATCCCACCCCCCTTTCCCAACTTGCTCCCACACAGACCGCCCCTACTGGTGTTCCCGCCGTCCCCCGTCACCTGCTCCCCCGCCTCCGATGAGTCCCCCCTCACACCCCTGGAGGTGAAAAAGCTGCCGGTGTTCGAGACCAACCTGAACTATTCCGCCACTCCAGACAGCCCGCTGTCGCCTCAATATGTGCGCCAGCGGGCCGACTCGTCCCCGAGCCTCACCGTCCTCATGCCGGAGAAGAAGAGCACACCTCCGCTCACCCCTCCACTTCCTCTTTCTACCGCCAACGTCCCGCCCCCTCCATACAGACCGCCATCACACTTCCCCTTCCCGCCCGAAGCCAACTTTCTGACTCTGACCCGAACCGGTTCTGTCAGCGGGACCCAGTCGGACTCCTCCAAGCCACAAAGGCCCAATGTGGACCCACTGGGGAAGCCGCCCCCTTACTCCCCGGGGAAGATGTCCCGTCCTGAGCCTCGCAGAGCGCACTCCTGCTCCTCCTCCCCGCTGCTCTTCAACCCGGCCAATGGCAGGGCCCTGACCAGCCCCCTGGACGAGCTCAACACCTTGTTCAGCACCGGGCGCAGCTTGCTCAGGAAGTCCTCCACGGGACGCAAGATGCGGGACGGAGGTCTGTCACAAACATTCATACATTTATAAACGTCATGGAACATCTTAGGTCCATTTGTTTTTAGCAACAGCTTTCTCCCGTAGGGAAGAATGGGAATAGATAGGATCTGTTCCAGGCCGAGCGTTTTCCATCATGACTTCAAAATCGCCTCTGAGCGCATCTTGGCGCATCATGGCGACTCTGAATGACGATACATAGTTATCATAGTTGTCATAGTTATCAGAGTTATCAGAGTTATCAGAGTTATCGTAGTTCTAGTTACTGGTAGTCCACCAGGCAGGATTAGAACCCAACATTAAGTGCCTCGCTGACTTGCAATCCAAGATGGCCGCCCGCCGTGTTAATGCCTAATGTAATTCTACACGTCATCAAACTCAAGATATGTCACATCAAAACACGATGGCGCATAAGACTGGAAAGGTGATACTTTATTAGTATTTGTTACTTCCTGATTCAATACTAATGGAGCATCATGGGAACTGGAGTTCTTTTAGGGTAAACCCGAGATTCCCAGAGTGGTACAGTATACAGTCAACCTCTGCTTTCTTGTAACCTTTCCTCCTTCCTTGGGCGCTCCATATCCATTCTGTTGTATTTACTGTGACTTTCCATGATCCAAGTCTTGGCTCCGTGCCATTTGATTTATTGGCCGCCGGATGATTACTTCCTGGATTGGAGTGTGGAGCGCTTGGTAACAATCAGGTGTAGCTTTGTGTGGTGGGGGGGCAACCTTCCCCTTCTCTTGTTCGTGTCCCCAACATCCCTTGGTCGGAAGTGCCGGTGTTCCGTATGATGCTGGAACGTTTCTCACCGAGCAGCCTTATTTCAGGGATGTACTCCAAGTGCTGACCTTTTCCCAAAGCAGGACAAAACTTCTTTTCCCAGGCGTAATCATTGTCACAATGTGTTCCTCCCGGATTGGTGGCGCCCCACCTAAAACATCCCGCCCCCGTCCGAGAGGAAAACAAACAAGATCCATGCAAGCCGGCAGATAATGAGTAACAGCCATCGCCGACCTTGTTGTCTACGCTGGCAGCTGCAGCGCTTTTCATCGTGCTGCTGCTGTGCACGTGCAGGAGGCGGGATATCATTCCCAGTGATTTGTGACTATCTCCATGCCCGGCCGGGCCGCACGGATCATCCCTTTGGGTTTTATCACCACAGCACTTAGCAGTGTTTGTTCGCCTTTTGTTTGGTTCTTGGGAAGCACGTGCTGTTGCCAGGAGTGTTCTTGGAAAGGCGGGTTCCCGTATGGGATTTACAATAAAGGCTGGGACATCGGAGCAAACAATCCATAAACCGGAAGGATTATTATGTCAAATACCAGAAAGGACGGGACTTTTAGGACGCTCGATACGGATGGTCCTCAAATTACATACAAGTTCCGTTTCTACGACATCCGTTGAATCCTGGCATGGCAGACAGGTCACATGGTGGGGATCTGTACGGACTGGATCTCCTGTCATACGCTGGATCCCACTGCTGACTTCATCTGTCTAAGGGCTAGGGTGAGCCCTTCATTAGGATGCAGGGAAATTGGGTTGGAACCAGGGATACTCCGATCATTCCCATCATCAATGGGTGAAATCCATCATGCCGATCACATGGATAGTCTACTTTGGCGAGGTGATATCAAATAAGGGAACCATAAAATCACTTTCACAGATTTCACTTACATGGCTGCACAGCAACCGAGTGGTTAGCACACAGGCCTCACAGCTAGGAGACCCGAGTTCAATTCCACCCTCGGCCATCTCTGTGTGGAGTTTGCATGTTCTCCCCGTGCATGCGTGGGTTTTCTCCGGGTACTCCGGTTTCCTCCCACATTCCCAAAACATGCTAGGTTGTCCTGGCCTGGTAGTGGCATCACGTAGCCAACCTGTACGGTGTCAGGGTGTCAAATGTTTCAGTCATGTCAAGTTGTTTGTCTAAGAGGCAAGAAGCGTCCTTTCAGGCAAGTGGCCGTTTCCTGGAGGAGTATTAATTGTGGCAAGGTTAATAATACATGAGCAGCGGAACGACGAGGATGCCTATGAAATATTTAGCAGCTCACTGGTGTTCTACAGAAGCCGCTGTCGCAGGCCAAAAGTGGCACACTGGGAGATCCTCCACGGTTATCTAAGAGGCTGCCTTCAATAGAAAGTGCGAGGCGTTGTTGTCGTCAAGAGGCTATATGTTTACCCGCCTGTGTTGCTATAACTGTTTGGGGGGGCAGGGGGCAGGGGGCAGAGGGGGCAGCCAGGCTGAAGGCCTTATAAGAGGTGGAATGAGAGCGCTGACACATGACGTTAAGATTCCGGGCTTTTAGCACGCGCTCCTACGCAGGACAGAACAGCACAGCAGTGGCGTGATGGAAAGTGATGGAGTTTGTGACAGGGGATCCTGTGGGGGGGGTGGGGGGGGCTGTTATTTTGAGTAGGCGCAGCCAAGCGGCACCACTTAGATCTGAGAGCACAGGGATGCCAACAGGATTAACAGGACGGTCTACTTCCGTTCCCTCGCTTGAGTG